>NC_041392.1:331869906-331891811 GCF_002162155.2 Triticum dicoccoides | reverse complement strand
GCTCCGGAAACCCAAGGGAAAAAGAGGCTAGGTGGAGAATGGTAAAACCAAGGTTGGGCATTGCTGGAGGAGTTTTATTCAAGGCGAACTATCAAGGGGTTCCCATTATAACCCAACCGTGCAAAGAACACAAAATCCGGGAACATAACACCGATTTGACGGAAACTAGGGCGGCAAGAGTGGAACAAAACACTAGGCATAACGCCGAGCCTTCCACAGTTTACCAAGTGTATAAGTGCATTAAGATAAACAAGATAATATGATGATATCCCAAAAATAAACATGTTCCAACAAGGAACTGTCTCCAATCTTCACCTTCAACTAGCAACGCTATAAGATGCGTTGAGCAAAGCGGTAACATAGCCAAACAACGGTTTGCTAGGACATGGTGGGTTAGAGGTTTGACATGGCAATTTGGGAGGCATGATAAGTAAGTTTTAGGTATCATAGCATAGGCATAGCAAAAGAGCGAGCATCTAGCAAGCAAAGATAGAAGTGATTTCGAGGGTATGGTCATCTTGCCTACAAAGTTCTCAGAGTTGCCTTGATCCTCGTAGGCGTACTCAACGGGCTCCTTGTTCACGTACTCGTCTCGCGGCTCTACCCAAGCAAGAACAACAAGCAAAAGGAACACAATCAACCACGTGCAATGCTCAAGCAACATGATGCAAACATGGTATGATATGTGGGATGCGATATGTGATGCATATGCATGATTTGCAAAGCAATGATTGAAAATGGCCTCAACTTGGAAATCCAAGAGTGCCACTGGAAAGGGGAGTTGATTTTAGTTGAAATCGATATAAAGATCACCAGAATCGGATGCACGGTTTGGAAATGGCAAGCAAAACAAATATGGCATCGGTCTGCGATTAACAGCAAGTAACCTCCTCAATGCATCAAGATAAATAAGCTACTGCACTCAAGCATGGCAAAAAAAATACATGGAAGGGATCCACTCATCATGCTTCACAAAATATGAACACTGAGCTACGGCTAATTCACTCATTAACAGGTTCAAACAAGCATGGAAAAAGTGCAAAAGATTACTGATTTCAGACTTAGTGAAGTTCACAGCATGTCAGGAATTTATTATTAGGAAGCAATATTTAGAGTACGAAAACTACATGCTACAGGAACATATCGTGGCAAAGCAAGGCACGTAATGAAGCTACTCTAAGAATATAACAAAAGTCCCTTAGTGACCATGAGCCAAAAGGGATCGGAAAATACAATTGCAAGCATGTGAACATAGCAAAAACATAAACAGATTCAGTCTTAGTGGAAAACTAGAGCATGCAAACAGTTAACGAGTAGGCATGTTTACGAGCTCGATGCACTCACTACGAGGCATTGCATGACAAAATAAGCATACAACCAGCAGATAGACATGGCATAGAAGCTAGACATGGCAAGAACAACAACATAGCATGCACGGATCAACAACAACAAGCTTGGCAAAATTGCAAAACATGTTAACAATCTGCCAGGAACATTTTATAGCAAAAGTAGAGCTCAATTGACTCAAGCTAGGGTGCTCCATAATTGCAAACAAAGACATGGATGGATAGAGCAAAACATTATCTACAAAACATCCTTCTAATCATACTGAAAAGAGGCACAGATCACTAGGAAACAACATGAACATATGGCATAAAAATAATGACAGGGCAAGGACTTAGTGAAATTCTAAGTCCCTGAAATCAGCATCATTGAGTAAGCTACTTTGCATGCTTGTGCTAGTCACCACAAAGATCACAATAATACATGGCATACACCCCTGTAAAGATGGCATGGCATTCTTCAAAACACATGTAGAGCTTAGGATCATAGCATGCACACATTAATCATGGCAAAAATGACAAAAGTGCATTTGCTGAAACAGATCTAAAACTATCATCACATAGCCCTCTTCCAAGAGCATTTCAAGCATCAAGACGAGCTCAAATGAAAATGATGCAATGAGATGAAATGACGTACTCGTCGGGGTGAACATTTTGATATGCTACACGCACGAATCAGAGCTACGATGAGGAAGTTATGGCATGTCAAACTATGCAAAAATATTAGGATTAGGGATGAAAAAGTCAACCCCGAGATGATCCAGATCCAGATCCGGCGCGGGTTACGAGGTTCGCCAGCCGGAGTTACTATTCACCGCAGGAGCTTGTGGTGGCCAGAGCTTGCGAACGTCGTCGAACTTGGCGGATCCGGCCGGAGGAGGACGGGGGCGGCACCAGCGAGGCGATGGCGGTGCGGTGGCGCCGGAGGGGGTGGCGGCGCGCCGACGTTGAGCTTGCTGGAGTGCGCTGGCAACAGTGGGGAGGCGGCCGGCTCGGGCAGCTCGGGCGGCGCAGGGGAGGAGGCGGGCGCGGGGAGGCAGGCCCGGATCGGAGGCGGGGAGGGCCGTCCTCGGGCCCGCGGGCCACAGCGGGTGCGGGACGGCGATGTGGGCGTGCCCGGGACACGTGGCGTCGTCTGTGTGGTCGGCAGCGGCGAGCGGACGCATCCGGTTGCGGCCAGACGTGTCCGATGGCGCGCGAGGTGGAAATTTAGGGCTAGGGTGGAAGGGGATCCGGGATTTCGGAGGAGGGGCTATGCATAGAGGTAGGAGGAGCTAGGAAGCTCCAAATAAGGTGCGGTTTGCGGCCACGCGATCGTGATCGAATGCTCTAGATGATATAAGAGGTTTAGGTGGGTTTTGGGCCACTTTGGAGAGGTGTTGGGCTGCAACACACACGAGGCCTTTTCAGTCCCTCGGTTAACCGTTGGAGTATTAAACGAAGTCCAAATGGCACGAAACTTGACAGGCGGTCTACCGGTAGTAAACCAAGGCCTCTTAGCAAGTCTCGGTCCAATCCGAAAACGTTTAACACCCGCACACGAAAAGAGGTAGAAAGGACCACCGGAGGACATAGGAGCGCCGGAATGCAAAACGGACAACGGGGAAAAAGCTCGGATGCACGAGACAAACACGTATGCAAATGCAATGCACATGATGACATGATATGAGATGCATGACAAAGACAAAACACACAGAGACAAAAACCCGACAACAAAGAAATAAAATAACTTAGTGCCGGAGATGAAAAGAGTTGGAATACATATAGGGTAAATTACATCGGGGGTGTTACACACGCCACGGGCCGCAGGCAGGCAAGTCTAGGGACCCCCGTTCCCAGAATGCCGACAGTAGACCCCGGGCCCAAGGTGCGCTCGGTCTTGGCTTCGTGAAGGGTCATGTTCGGAGCACCGCGGGCCCCAAAAGCATGCGCCCTCGGTTGATGCATGGCAGTTGATTGGACGTGGGCGTCTCCGCTTCCCCATGCTGCCTTGATGATTGCACGACTTGACAAGTCCCTGCAACATGCAAGGGAAACCATCATTACCTGCGATCGTGGGAGACGTCGGTTGGCCTTCTCTTGCTATAAATGGGGAGGGGGCGGAGCCCCCGTTGCCCATATCTTCTTTGCTTGCTTCCTCCTTCTTGCTCCATTGCTTGCAGTTCCTCCGATGGCGCCTCAAAGGAAGTGCTCTGCCGCCGAGAAGGGAAAGGCCCTCGTGAGGGCCTTGGTTCCCCGGTGCCCAAGTGCGGTCGTGTCCACCCGCGCAAGCACGCTGCGACCCCCGCCGTGTCCCACTGTCGAGGCGGCGCCACAGCACGCGGAGGGGGCCGTCCCAACCGTGGCGGTCCAATCGGCGAGGGGGGTGCGTGATGGTGGCGAGGCCTCCCAGCCCATGCTTCCATTCAGCGGAGGCGTCGTCGGAGTTCGTTGTTTGGTCGGAAAACCAGGCCGGCAATTGGCTCCAGCTTCCGTGCTTTCTTGTCGATGAGCAGCCGGCCCCTGGTCCAGGGGGGCTCTAGTTGTAGGAGGATGGTTGCTGCAGCAAGGCCTCCTGGGTCGCGGTCGAGACTTCTGCCACGGGCAACATAGCCCTGGCCCACGGCTGGTAGACGTTCGCCCGCGCGCGCGGCCTAGGCAGGCGTTGCACGCTCCACTACAATTATGACGGTGGGTCGACCCTTTGCGTGAGGGTGTTCGGGGAAGATGGCTGGCGCGCCAGGTGTTGCACCGAGACGAACGACGGTGAGGAGGTGCTTGGCCTTTGCGACGGTCACGAAGAAGGTGAGGGTGAGCCTGCCCTCAGCGGCGACCGCATCTCCTCCAGCTACGGCGGCTCTCCCTCCCGTGACAGCTCCAGCAGCTATGGCTACGACCAACCGCCATGCCGCGGCGCTCGCTTCAAAGGAGGCAGCGGGTCATCTCGCCGCGGCCCCTCCGTGAAGCGTGAGGAGGGGTCTGGCTAGGCTTGGGCATCGCTAAGGGCCTGCCCTCGCGGATTGCAGAAACACCGCTTTGTTTGGTTTTTTCCTTTCTTTTCCTGCACCAGAAAATGAAACCAGTATGGGCCCAGAGGGGCGTGTATCAAACTATGGTTCTTGGTTAATGCAACGTGCGTGTTATTCCCATGCCATGCTATTATTTTGCGTAGAGATAACCTAACCTGGCGTGTCTGGGACGCCCCTTCCTTCACGAGATATCCGCGTTTGCTCAGGAACTGCAAGAATTTGTTAGGGGGTGCGCTAGAGGATTTTGCCGTTCACCCGAACCTTGACTTGGCGCTTTTCATCGCGGTACCTATCGTGGTTTTGTCACGGCAGATGTCCTAGAGAAAGGACTTAGTCGTGGATCCATCGCGACGGGTTAGCTTAAAGGGGTTAAAGCGGACACAGGGACGCAAGAGAGTTTATACTAGTTCGGCCCTTTCGATGAAGGTAAAAGCCTACATCTAGTTCCATCCTTTCCCCCGCAGATCTGACCTAGGGTTTCGCAGTTCTTCAGTGTTCATCGTCTGCCTCTTGATCATACGATAGATCTTTAGATGGCTCCGCAAATCTTTATTCTGTGCAATGGTAGCAGTTTACCCTTCGCCTGCACTTGCACATCTCAAAACCATAGATCTGTATGTACGTCTTATTCATTGACTCGGTACTGCTCCTTTTGAACCTCTGAATATTTATCTTTTTTCTGAACTTGCTTCAGAACCATCGCTGTAGAGAAATCTTTCGAAATCTGTTTCTGTAAACTTACTCCTCTGCTTCAATGTTTAACCTTGTAGGAAAAAATTGCCAAACCGGCTTATACCATTAGTCCCCTTGTTGAACCGCCAGACGTTGTTGCTTCATAAAACTCCGGTTCAGATAGATCTGTCTCCGGTTTAACATTTCACATACCAATATACCTTGATCAAATGTATTTTTGAACCGAGATCTTCTACCTTGTAGATTCCATCATGGCCAAGCAACTATATGAATGCAATTGGGTTCCTTCTCGCATCACAGAGGCTCAGCTGGACGATTTAGTCTTGATCGGCGCTTTAGGCAGCAAAGATACCATTCATTGGAGGGCTCCTGGCAAAGAATGCCCTCCCACTCCTCAAGAAGGAGAAGTTGTTGTTTTTTTAGATCACTTAGCTCGGGGCTTTAAACCACCCGGTTCTAAATTTTACCGAGATGTCTTGGCCGATTTCCAACTCCATCCACAAGATACTGGCCCCAATTTTGTTACAAATATGTATCACTTCCAAGTGCTCTGTGAAGCGTTCTTTCAAGAGGAGCCCACAGTGGAATTGTTCCGAGATCTTTTCCATCTAAACCACCGTACTGAGTTTACTGACGGCTCCAATACAGAGTTGGGTGGCGTGGCGATACAGAAAAGGAAAGAGGTCACATACCCTCATGCTAAACTGCACAGCCACCCCAAAGAGTGGAATCAGACATGGTTCTACTGCAAAGATACCTCCCCTGCTGGTGAGAATCCCTTGCCCGGCTTTCGTCTGGAGCGCCTCAGCAATACACACCCTTTTCCGCAAAGATTGACTGCCCAGGAGAGAAGCAAATATGCTCCTCAACTGTCGAAGCTTAGAGCCTTTATGGCCAATGGTTTAACAGTGGTTGATCTCGCTTGTTGTTGGATATCATGGAGCATACTGCCCCTTAGTCAGCACTCCGGTTTGATGTGTGAATATACTGGCAGTGTTGATGACCCACTGCGACATTCCAGAATCCAGCTCACCGATGAAGAAATCATAGAAGCGGTGAATAAGATGCGGAATGAACAGGAACAAATCTGTGCTAAAAACGGCCTACTTCCCTTCTGTGCCATCAACAAACCGCCAGCTATAAGACCTTGATTTTTCCTTTTGCTGAATCTATTATTGATATATCTGGTCATTGTTTAATATTTGTGTCTGTGTAATCAGGGCAATGATCCGTTTTGGAGCAAGAAATTGCTGCAGGAGAAAATCGTAAAGCCAGACAAACCGGAAAGAGCAACCCGGCAAAAGACTAAAGCTGTAAAGAAGACTGCCCATAGGAAAAGAACTACTACATCTTCTAATCCGGCCCCTGATGATGATGTGGATAATCCGGACCTTGAGGTAGAGCTTGACTCACTTGGCTTATTTTTCGTGCGTGATATCGATCAGATAGTATGACCCGTTGTGCATATTCTTGCTAACCACGAAAGGCCCCTCCCAGATGATGATATTTGTCAGGATGATGCCGAAGCCAGCCACGCTGATGCTGCAGAGGTAATTATTCTCTCTTCCGATTCAGAACCTTTGCCTTCGCTAAAAATCCGTGAGGCAAACCGGAAAGTTAAATTTTCTCATCCTCTTGCTTATTTGGATCCCAAATTTGTTATGAAGACCCAACAGCACGAAGCTCGTCGCACAACCCGGCACATCGGTCAGGTAGTTACCTCCGCCGGTTTACCGAACAGTCCGGTTCGGAAATGCTGTTCAGAGGTCTCTAATTTGCTTGTCAGTGATTGTCCTAAAGCGGGCTGCTTTCGCCAACCACTTAATCCATCTGACTCCGATTACCAGGTTACTTCCCACTCATCCTCTGGCGAGTCATCGGCTACTCAGCTGCCACCGCTCAAAACGGTGCTTGGGTAAGCTATACTTATTATGATACTTACAGCACATTGCCTTAGAACATATGTTGTATTTGATTTTGTTATTCTTTCCAGGGCCAAACCTAGGCCAAGCAAGAAGGACCGCCTGGACAAAGCGGCCGAAGAATATGCCGATCTTGAAGCGGCTATTCCTGAGGATATACCCAATGATCCACCGCAGCAAGACGACGATCTTATTGCTGAAGAGAGGCCTACTGATGCCTCAGGTCCTGTCAATCAGCCCACAGGCTCCATCCGGATTGAGAGATCCACTGGTCCAGCAAAACCTACTGACAAGCCAACAACCCCAGTGCAAACCGGCGATACTCAGGAGGATGAGGTTGTCATTACTGGCACTGGCCATACCGAGCCAAGCAATCCTATTGCTTTGTCCAAACATTCTGCCAAGGAAGAATTTGCTGCCTTTGGTAAAGGCAAGTGGAATGCTGATCTGGCAACTTACGCTACTCTGAACGCCCAAGATATCCATTCCGGCTACCTGAACCGGTTGTATGCCAGCCGTGACTATGAAGCCAGTCTGATTAATATGATGAAGGATAAATACGAGGTAACTTCCATACACTCTTTCTTGCTTGTATGCTTCAATATTTACTGACTCTCCTTAGCCCCCAAGGGACGGTTTGTAATCTTCTTTCAAACCGGGACTTACTAACATAAATCTTAATACTTTGAACTTTTGCCGATGTAGCCCCCAAGGGCCGGTTCAACTTAGCGTAGTTAAACCGGTACTTTAAGTAATTGAGATTGCCACATCAGAATATATATACGAGCAAATAGGCATTAGCCCCCAAGTGCCAAGTTGAATACTTGTATTGATCTTGGGACTTTGCAAGCAATTGAAAGATGAAAATCAAATATGCATTAGCCCCCAAGTGCTAAGTGCATAACTTGTTATGTGGTTGGTACTTGAATCCTTATACCGATTTGTTGAAGCATATATCTGTATGCATGCAGGAGGAGCTAAAGACGAAAGAAAACCAAGTCACCGATCTCCAAGAAAACCTGAAAACCCAACACGCTGAAACCTCCAAAGCAAAAGAGGAATTGGCCAGCGCTTTAAACGCCATGGAACAGCTTAAGGAGAGCTTCAAGAAGAAGCGGGCGGATTGGGCCACTGAAAATTCCGCTTTGATCAAACGAGCAGAGGATGCTGAGGCTGCACTAAAACCAGTGGCAGATGAACTGACCAGCATAAAGCGGCACGTGCATGCCATGACTACTGCTATCTTTGGTAAGCCAGTTTGCCTTCTGAATTGGCTCTTCCTTCTTACAGAGTCGCCGGTTTATTAACCCTTTATGGTATTTCAGGGACACGCATTGGTCACTTGGGGTCAGATGTGCGGAAGAAACTGAAAGCCGCCTATACATTGGTTGAACAATTGTATACTGGTGCCCAGCGGATCATCTGTACCGCATCTCATAACAAACCGGCACCCACTTTGATTCAAGATACTCTGATGAAACTGTCGGTGCTTCCTGCCCGGGTTGAAGAGCTGAAGAAATCTGCTGCTCGAACCGGTGCAATCAATGTCTTAATCCGGGCAAAAGCCTGGGTGCCGGATTTTGATCCTATTGAAGCGGCTCAGGGCTATCCCAGCTTGAAGGAAGACGGGTCAGAATTTGGTGAAGCAGATCTACGAGCAATAAACCGGGAGGTACGTCCGCTAGCTTGTCAACTGGCTGAAGAAGCAGACTTATCTCATTATCAAGCCCAATATGACAGTCAGAACAAGCGAATAGCTGCACCAATCCATGAATCGGAAAATCTGATCCCTCCAATCCATAAGCATACTTACGCTCCCGATATTGACCCGTCATTGTTGATCCATGATGAAGCTATTTTTCAAGCATTAATGGGAATCGACTGGACAACTGTGGATTTCCAGCCATTGGGTAGAGAAACGGAGGCTGAAGCGGCGCAGGATGACCCACAACCATCAGGCTAGGCTGGTGACCAAGCTTGAACCGGAAGCCGGTTTTAAAACTGCCTCTCCTTTGCGAAAAAACAATTATATTATTATGGGCACCATGTTGCCTTGTAATAGGCTAGCTGATACTTTTGATGTTGATATGCCTTCGTGCATACTTTGTTCTTCCTGTGGTGATGAACTTTCCAAAGCACTTTCTGAAATGAGAAATTCATCAAGTGCCATCGCGGTTGTACCGTCAGGCGGAATATGATGTCTGCATATATGAAATCAAAACATCCAAAACAAAATTTTAAGTATATGATCAAATTTTTGAGATACATAATACCTGCCATCGTTGAGCGTGAAGTTGGCTTGGCCAATCTTGAAGCGGAGTTTTGAAAACCCACACTATTGAGGAGATAACAACTCCTGTATATATATGACTCTGGTTTACCATGTAAACCGTGCCGGGTTATAATAAACATCGTGTTACTCCATAAGAGGATGTTAACAACAAGGATCAAACTAGGCAAATAGTCTCCGGATTGACGTGAACTGTGTTCCGTCAATGGATTGGTTGAAAACTTTGTCGGTTTTAAAAAGAATGCAATAAAAAATAAAAAAGAATCTGGCAAAGAAAAAAATGTGAAGCAAAAAGCAATGAGAAAACCGTTTACAAAAAAAGATTTATTTGAGCTGATCCAATGGCGTTACCATGGCCGAACACGACCAAGCTCCCGTTAGGTGTAACTATTGTTCTAGTCAGCCAGGTCCCCAAATGAAACCGTGGCAGTTATGCCGACCAAGTGGCATGGCGATGGTTCGGGTTCGACCAAGCCCCCAAGTGATTCTGTGGCCTTAGGCCGATCAAGAGGCATGAGTGGTTCAGACGTGACCAAGTCCCCAAGTGATCTGGTGGCTCTCGCCTATCAAGAAGTATGGTATTGGTTTGGACATGACCAATCCTCCAAGTGATATGATGCTTTTAGAAAAGCGAACTCAAGGGGTAAACCGGAAGCCGCTTTAGAACAACTCCGTGTAACCACACATGATGTAAAAGAACAGATACCCCGCTTTAGCTGAGGTTCCGGTTTATTATAGTTAATATATACATCGTTGTAATATGTACATAAGTAGAACCAATGGCTCAGGTATAATAAGGCCGAAGATGAGCTATGTTCCACGGCCTGTTGGTCTCCTCCTCTGATGTACATGAGTCCTTATGTTCTCGAATATCGATCAGATAGTATGACCCGTTGTGCATATTCTTGCTAACCACGAAAGGCCCCTCCCAAGGTGGGGATAATTTATGCATATCAGTATGATCTTGAATGAGCCGAAGCACCAAATCTCCATCCTGGAAGGTTCTGTTTCTGACTCGGCGACTGTGATAACGATGAAGATCCTGTTGGTAAATCGCTGATCGGGCGGCTGCTATGTCACGCTCTTCATCCAACCGGTCCAAAGCATCTTGCCGTGCCATTTTGTTGTCTGCTTCAATATAGGCCGTCACACGAGGTGAATCATGACGGATATCACTGGGGAGAACCACCTCCGCTCCATAAACCATGAAGAATGGTGTGTATCCTGTTGACCTATTGGGTGTTGTATTGATGCTCCACAACACAGATGGTAATTCTTCTACCCAACAACCCGGCATTCTCTGCAAAGGACCCATGAGCCGGGGCTTGATGCCTCTCAAGATCTCTTGATTAGCTCTTTCTGCTTGACCATTGGACTGTGGGTGTGCCACTGATGAAACGTCGAGCCGGATGTGCTCTCGTTCGCAGAAATCCTTCATGGCACCTTTGGACAAATTGGTACCATTGTCTGCGATGATACTGTGTGGAAAGCCAAACCGGAAAATCACTTTTTTAATGAACTGAACCGCCGTGGCCGCATCACACTTGCTAACAGGTTCTGCCTCCACCCACTTTGTAAACTTGTCAACCGCCACCAGGAGGTGGGTCTTCTTATCTTTGGACCTTTTGAAAGGCCCAACCATATCCAGCCCCCAAGTCGCAAACTTCCATGTAATTGGAATCATTCTCAATTCTTGAGCTGGTACGTGAGCACGTCTTGAGAACTTTTGGCAACCATCACATCGTCTGACCAGATCCTCTGCATCAGCATGAGCAGTTAACCAATAGAAACCATGGCGAAACGCTTTAGCCACCAGAGATTTTGAACCGGCATGGTGACCACAATCCCCTGCGTGGATCTCACACAAAATTTTACGGCCTTCTTCAGGAGACAGACAACATTGAAATGCCCCTGATACATTGCAATGATGCAACTCGCCGTTGATAATAGTCATGGACTTGGATCGCCGGATTATCTGTCTGGCCAGAGTCTCATCCTCTGGTAACTCGCCGCGTTTCTTGTACGCCAAGTAGGGAAGCGTCCAATCCGGAATAACATGGAGAGCTACCACCAATTGAGCTTCCGGATCAGGAATAGCCAAATCCGCATCACCACGGATCTTGACCGACGGGTTGTGCAGCACATCCAGAAAAACATTGGGCGGAACCGGTTTGCGCAGAAAGCCCAGCCGGCTTAAAGCATCTACCGCTTCATTTTTCCGCCGGTCCATGTGGTCCACCTGATAGCCTTTGAAATGACCTGCAACAATATCCACCTCACGGCGATATGCTGCCATGAGTGGATCCTTGGAGTCCCAAGTGCCAGACACTTGCTGAGCCACGAGGTTTGAGTCACCGAAGCACTTAACTCGAGCTAGATTCATCTCCTTAGCCATCCGGAGACCATGGAGCAAGGCTTCATACTCAGGTGCATTGTTAGTACAAGGGAACATTAAGCGGAGAACATAACAAAACTTGTCACCTCATGGGGAAGTTAATACGACTCCAGCCCCCGAACCTTCCAATTGCCTGGATCTGTCAAAATGGATGGTCCAATATGTGTGATCCGGCTTTTCTTCAGGTGCTTGCATTTCCGTCCAATCATTGATAAAATCAACCAGTGCTTGAGACTTAATCGCCGTCCGAGGCACATACTTCAAATCGTGCAGCCCAAGCTCTATAGCCCACTTGGCAATCCGGCCAGTTGCTTCCCGGTTCTGGATGATATCTCCCAAAGGAGCAGAACTGACCACCGTAATTGGATGCCCATGGAAATATTGTTTAAGCTTCCGGCTTGCCATAAAGACCCCATACACCAGCTTCTGCCAATGCGGATACCTTTGCTTGGACTCAATGAGCACCTCGCTGATATTAATAGACCGGACGTTGAACCGGATGCTCCTTACCTGCCTCCTTTCGCTCCACCACAATAGCCACGCTGACTGCCCGAGCATTAGCAGCAACATATAGCAGTAACGGCTCCTTGTCAATGGGAGTGGCGAGCACAGGCGGATTGGCGAATTGCCGCTTTAAGTCCTCAAATGCTTCATCAGCAGCGGAACTCCAGACAAACTGATCCATCTTATTCAACATCTGATACAAAGGGATTGCCTTCTCACCAAGGCGACTGATAAACCGGCTTAGCGCGGCAATCCGGCCTGCCAGGCGCTGAACATCATTGATACGCTTCGGTTTAGCGAGGGAGGTGATGGCTGTGATCTTCTCCGGATTAGCCTCAATTCCCCTATTAGACACCAAGAAGCCTAATAACTTGCCCGCCGATACACCAAAGACGCATTTGTCCAGATTAAGCATCATCTTGTATGTCCTCAGGTTATCAAAAGTTTCCTTTAAATCACCAATCAGAGTCTCCTTCTCCCTGGATTTAACCACGATATCTTCCACGTAGGCGTGTACATTACGGCCAATCTGTTTATGTAGACAATTTTGCACACAACGTTGATAAGTTTCCTGGGCAGTCTTGAGCCCAAAGGGCATAGACACATAGCAGAAGGCTCTAAAGGGAGTTATGAATGCCGTTTTCTCCTGGTCCTTAACTGCCATTTTGATCTGATGATAGCCAGAATATGCATCCAAAAAACTTAAACGCTCACAACCCGCCGTAGCATCAATAATTTGATCAATACGGGGGAGGGCAAAAGGATCTGCTGGACAAGCTTTATTAAGATCTGTGTAATCCACACACATGCGCCAGGTACCGTTTTTCTTAAGGACCAGCACCGGATTGGCAAGCCACTCAGGGTGAAAAACTTCAACAATAAAACCAGCTGCTAAGAGCCTGGCTACCTCTTCTCCAATTGCCTTGCGTCTCTCTTCGTTAAACCGGTGGAGGAACTATTTCACCGGTTTGTATTTAGGATCCACATTAAGGGTGTGCTCAGTGAGTTGCCTCGGTACACCTGGCATGTCAGAGGGCTTCCATGCAAAAATGTCCCGATTCTCATGGATGAACTCAATGAGCGCGCTTTCCTATTTCGGATCCAAATTAGCTCTGATGCTGAACTACTTGGACGAATCACCAGGTACAAAGTCAACAAGCTTAGTTTCTGCTGCCGATTTGAACTTCAAGGCCGGATCATGCTCCGTAGTTGGCTTCTTTAATGGAGTCATGTCTGCCGGATCCACATTGTCCTTATAATACTTCAGCTCCTCGGTGGCACAAACCGATTATGCATAGGCCGCATCACCTTCCTCGCACTCCAAAGCAATTTCGCGACTTCTGTGAACCGTTATTGTCCCCTTGTGACCCGGCATCTTGAGCTGCAAATACACATAACAGGGCCGTGCCATAAACTTGGCGTAGGCCAGTCGCCCAAATAGGGCGTGATACGGACTTTGGATTTTCACCACTTCAAACATCAATGTCTCCGACCTGGAATCATGATCATCCCCAAAGGCCACTTCCAGAGCTATTTTGCCAACAGGATATGCTGATCTGCCAGGCACTACACCGTGGAACACCTTATTAGACGGTTTAAGATTTTTATCTGTCAGTCCCATATGACGGAAGGTCTCATAATACAAGATATTAATGCTGCTACCTCCATCCATGAGCACCTTGGTGAACTTATAACCTCCCACCTAAGGCGCCACCACCAGAGCCAACTGACTCGGATTATCGACCTGGGGTGGGTGATCCTCTCTGCTCCATATGATTGGCTGTTCAGACCAACGTAGATAACGGGGTATGGCCGGTTCAACAGAGTTGACCGCCCGCCTCTGAACCTTCTGGTCTCGCTTGTCCAAGCTAGTGGTGAAAACATGGTACTGCCCACTACTCAACTGCTTTGGGTTGCTCTGGTAACCTAACTGTTGCTGTTGTTGGTTGTAACCACCCTGGTTGTTCTGACTATTTTGACCATTATGTCCGCCCAGATTACCATTAAACCCTGAACCGGAACTTCCTCCACCTTAACCCGGCCCGGATCCTGAGCCACCGCCAGATTCGTGATCATACCGGAAATTATTAGAATTCTTGAACTCCTGCATAATAAAGCAATCCTTCCAAAGGTGGTTTGCTGGCGACTCCTTCGTCCCATGTCTTGGACAGGGCTGTCTTAGCAAATAGTTTAGGCGTTCTGGGTTAGGATTGGGTGCCCCATTACGATTTTTTGGTTTACCCCTGCGTCGCTGGCCATTGTCCTGTGCGTTAGTATTAGCCACAAAGTCCATGTTACCATCCGCTTTACGCTTGCCTCCACCACCATTGCCTGCCCAGTGATGCTGCTGACCCTTGGAGTTTTTGTTCCTCTTTCCCTTCCCTATCTTGTCATCATCAGATTCGGGATCCTTGGTACTATCAGAATCAACATATTTCACCAAAGCGGCCATGAGGGTCCCCATGTCAGTGCAATGACGCTTCATCCATCCCAACTTCAGCTTCAGCGGCCCAAACCGGCAGTTGCCTTCTAGGGTTAATACTGCGGTGTCAGCATTGATGCGGTCTGATGAGTGCAACACTTGTGAAGCTCGGCGCACCCAATGAGTTGTTAACTCTCCTTCCTCCTGGACGCATGCAGCTAAGTCCACTATCGATATCGGTTGTTTACATGTATCCTTGAAATTGCTGATAAACCGGGCTCGTAATTGGGCCCATGAACTGATAGAATTAGCCGGCAAGCTTTTTAACCAAGTACGGGCCGTTCCTTCAAGCATCATGGTGAAGTATTTCGCACATGCCGTGTCATCCACATCAAGCATCTCCATGGCCATCTCATAGCTCTCCACCCATGTCTCCGGAGGCTAATCCGCCGTGTAATTTGGTACCTTGCGCGGGCCCTTGAAATCCTTGGGCAGGCGCACATTGCGTAAAGTCGGGATAAGGCAAGGCACCCCCAAAGAACTAGAAGTAACACCAGGTTCGATCAAGATGGTTGGACAAACTCGTGTGAGCTGCCGAGCCTGATGCTGTGCGGCTAACTCGGCCTCCCTGCGCGCTCGGGCCCGGTTCACCACTTCCTGAGCGTCATCAGCACCACCTGTCGGGTTGTTGCCACGGGGTGCTCCACGTCGTTCGTTACTCGACACTGCCGGTTCATCCATATGTCTGCTATAGCTCCAGCTTGGACGGGGGGTCGAGTGGATCCGGTCGCGGCTGTACGAGTATGCTTCCTATTGGACAAAGGCTATCCTCGGAAGCTCCTTGACCCGTCGCGTCTCTACTGCCTGTGGCGAATCACCTTCAATTGGAATGGCCTCCAGCCGTTCAGCAGCGGCAATGAGATTGTCCATCGGGTTGGAGTAGTGACCCGGAGGTGTTAAAATAGCTTGAGGTATAATAGTGTTTTGACCAGGCGGGTCCATCTGACGAGGCTGAACCGGTGCGCCGGCCCCGGGAGCTTCAGCCCGGTTTCCCTCCATCGGATTGCCGGTTCCTACTCCTGGAGTGTTGAAAAGGTCTCTGGCCTCAAAAACCGGAGGCAAACGGGATTGGTACTTCCTCCTCATGACTTCCTGCGACGCACTCTGGTCCAACATGAGCCTGTAGGCTTGTGCGTCTAAAGCAACCCGCTCTGTGGCCATCCTGGTGTCCTCGGCTGCCAGATCTTCCTTGGCCTGGGTGATCTGTTCCTTCACTTTTGCAATCTTGGCGTTGTGAATGCCCTGATCCAGCAGATTAGCCTCCGCTATAAGCACAGCCAATGCATCAAATAGCTCTGATAGAACTTGAGCCGGCGGGCGCACAGCCAAAGCTCGACCGCTCAGATTTGTCAGCGTTGCAGGGACGGACCCAAGCACAAGCGTCGTGCCGGCATGAGAGGTTCCCGTGGCAGGTGATAGTCAAGCAGGCAGTGATGACCACAGATAGATTATGCATGAAAAGCAAACTAGCTTAGGTAAATGCTAGAACAACACACGCTAATGGGTTGGACCCGAGCGGCTTGGGGATTATGCAGCCCGAGGGGCGCCCCCAGCAGGGTGAACTAAAGGTGCAGGTGGATACATGCTGCAGGGACAGACGCATGCGGCCTGAGAATGATGCAGCCCAGGCGGCACTCCCAACTAAATAAACTTGGAAAATGTCACCGGGATTGGTTATCGAAGGAGTGTTGGGGTAGCTGAAGACATGTGGCAAAGGAATCGCTCCTCACGAGCTTGTCGAGCATGGTGCCTGGCCTCCTGACCTGCCAGGATGCTCCGTAGATCGCGCTGGAAGGCAGCTGCCGTGCTCGGCAGGACGAACGACATGCGAACGTAGCTGTGAGGTGGACCCTCACACTGGCCAACCAGTTGAGCCCTAGGATATCGATGCAGACGCGTAGCTCAGCACCCTCGCCTGGATGGGGAGCAGCGTCAGGTGGGCTGCGGTCGCTGCGTATTGCCCTTGCTTCCTGAAGCTCCTAAGTAGTCTTGACGATGAACTCCTGAGCACCGGGCGCTCCTTGCCCGGTCTCCTCCTGAGGGAAACGTGCCACGAAGCACGCCTACACTTGGTGCCCGAGTGCCTCCCTCATGATGTTGGCAAAGTCTGAGGCCCTCCAGAAGAGAGCCCCCGAGCCCTGCCCAAGGAGGGCACCGGGCGTGCCTCCCTATGCGAGGAAGGGAGGCGCCCCAAGCGTGGGCACAAATATTGAGGTGGCACCACTGGAGGCGCTGCTCCCTTGAGGCCCAAGGCAGAGTAGTTGCTTCTTCTTCTTGGGGTTGGTCTTAGGAAGGTACTGCACACCCGCGTTGTTAGGGTCTTCGATTGATGCATCTTGGAAGGCTCGCTCGAGGGAGCACACATCGTCTCTTTCTTCGTAGGGGACGGTGATGATTTTGACTCTTCCCGGCATCTTGAGGACGTTTTAGCCATTGTGGGTGACTGCCATGAATTTGGCTAGCACTGGGTACCCGATGATGGCATTGTATGGCAGGCGAATGTGGGCGACGTCGAAGTCGACGAGCTCGGTGTCGTAGTTGTCGCGCTGACCGAAGGTGACAAGGAGATGAACTTTCCTATTGGGGAGGTGGAGGTGTCAGTCACTCCTGAGAAAGGCTTGGTGGGATGGAGCTGATCGTATGATACTTGAAGGTTGTCGAATGTCTCGACGGACAGGACACTGAACCCTGCGCCGCCGTCGATGATGGTCTTGGTGACTTGGACTTTGCTGATGACGGGTGAACAGAGCATCGGGAGGACTCCGGCGGTTGCCGCACATTTGAGCTGGTCCGCCGAGCTAAAGGTGTTGGCGTACTTGGACCATCTGAGCGGGCGCGTGGCCCTGAGCTTGGGGTGGGCTTCATTCACCTCGCGAGAGAACTACTTGAAGATGCGCTGGAAGCTGGGGCTTGAGGGCCACCCAAGATGCAGGCAATGACGCGTGTTACCTGGAAGGCCCCAGCCCCTTCGTCCTGTTGGTGGTCGTCGTTCCTCCTTGGTGGCGGCGGCAATGGAGGGAGACCAGGGTTGCCCTGAGGACGGTCCTCGCGAGGCTGGTCCCTCCAGGCACCCTCACGAGGCTGATCCTGCCAGCAATCCTCGCGAGGCTGGCCGCGCCAGTCCTGGCGGGGGCAACGGTCGTCCCAACGTCCTCCACCTTGTCCACCTCCTTGGCCGTAGCCCCAGTCATTGCGCTCGGGAAGTCGACCGAAGTGTCCATCTCGAATGGCCCTGAGCTCTTGACAATCGTTGGTGGTATGGTTGCGGATGTTGTGGAAGGCGCAGAACGTACCGCTGCCCATGGACGACTCGGGAAGATCTTGGCCACGCTTTGTTTCTGGTTCTGCCGCGAGTACGGCCACCCTTTTTCCCTTCACGTCCTTGACCTTGGCCTTATTCTCCTCCGGATCTGCAGCAGGTGGCTCGAGGAGGGAGAGGTACCCCTCCTTAGCTCTTGCACACTTGGATGCTATTTTGAACAGCTCCAAAGTCGTGCACAGCTCCTCATGTATGGCGAGCTCCTCGTTCATCTTGATGTCACAGACGCCATCGGAAAACACTGAGATGATGGCCTCGTCCGTCACCTTGGGGATCTTGAGACGCATGCTGTTGAAGTGTTGTATGTACTTCTGCACGGTCCCTCCCGGCTATTGCTTGATGCGACGCAGGTCACCCGCGGCCGGGGGGCGGTCGTGAGTGCCCTGGTAGTTGGCGATGAAGTGGTCGCGCACCTCATCCCAGGAAGAGATCGAGCCCGAGGGAAGGTTCAGGAGACATGAGCGAGCGCCGTCCTTGAGAGCCATTGGAAACCAGTTCGCCATGACCTTTTCGTTGCAGTTGGCCGCCTCGATGCTTAGCTTGTAGAGCTGCATGAACTCCGCGGGATCGGGGGTGCCGTCGTAGCGAGGAGGCAGATCCGGCTTCAACTTGCCTGGCCAGACGATGCTAAGCAGCTCAGGAGTGAAGGCGCGGCAGCCTGCCGTGGCCACCGGGGCCCATCATGGAGGCGGAGCCTGATCTTGGTGTCCCTGCGCCGCTACGGCAAGTGGCGCGTGGCCCTGTCGCGGCAAGCGATCCTGACGTGGCAGTGCTGAGAGCGGTGGAGCATTCTCTTGCGGACAGGGAACCTCTTGGCAGCTTCTTTCTTCGTGCGCAGGCACACGGCGCGGTGGATCATGCCGTGGGACTGCACATCTTGGAGCGAGGACGCCATATTGACGCGGAGGAGGTGGAGGTGCTCCATGAGCCGCGTGTCTCGGTGCAAGGGCACCATCTTGGTGCGAAGGGGGCAGAGGCGCTCCGTGAGCCACATCGCCCATAGCCGGGGCCGGGCGAGACAGCAAGAGGGATGGTGCAGGAGAGCCCCCCGCGGCATTGACGAGCTCGGCGATGTGGTCCAACCATTCCTCGTAGAGGTCATCCACCGGGCGGTAGCGCAGGAGCTCGCGTGCCATGAGCAGCGCGACCTGCGTGTCCGTGGGTGCGCGGCGAGCGTGAGACGATGAGCCGACCGGAATCCGCAATGGGGTGGCTGTGCGGCCGTCTGGACGCATGGAGGGGTGCGGTGAGGAAGCTTGCTGCTCGTTTGCGGACAGGCCAGTGACGGCATTGGCGGCGGGTGACAGAGAACTACCTGGAGGCCCGCCGACAGGGGCGGTCTGAGCGACACGGGTGGCGAGGGCGGCCCGACGCTTAGCGCGGGCCCGGCGAGCGTCCGCCATGAACTCGTGGAGTGGCGAAGCGCTAATTGACAAACGGGAAGGCTTCAGCGCACCCCTACCTGGCACGCCAAATGTCGGATTTCGGGTTCCGGCAAAACCCTTGAGGTTCGAACACTGGGGTGCACACGAAGATCTCTCCCCCCTCTAGCTCAAGCACACCATGATCTCACGGCCTAGCTCGACGAACCCAAAGAATACGAGACACAAGAGTTTATACTGGTTCAGGCCACCGATGTGGTGTAATACCCTAATCCAGTGTGGTTTGGTGTATTGCCTCTTGGGCTGAGGATGATCAGTTACAAGGGAAGAACAGCCTCCTGAGGAGAGGTGCTCTTGTGCTTGGTGAGTGTGGTGGCTATGGTGGAATGGATCTGGTCCAAGATGAGATCCCCCTTCTACGGTGGTGGCTAGTCCTATTTATAGAGGCCGACATGTAGCCCTAGACATACGGAGACGGTGGTTTGAACTTATTTTTTGAGGTCCATACCGGCCTGTGGGCTTTTCTTAGTAAAACGCAGATCTCTGTTCTATTTATCTATATATAAGAATAATAATGCTGTCTCCAATTTATGTTTTCCCTTCTAACCACATTATATATATTTATATTATTACTATTATCATATATTTTATAGAGACTTATATATACATTATAAAAACATCCCACGTGTTATTAACTTATAAAAGTAAATGTTTAACAGAAGTTGGGAAGGAAAATCCTGGTTGTTTTGACTCTCAGGCAAGGAAAAATCCTGGTGATTGCGTACAAAAGCTTGCGAAGGTTTTAAGGACCAATGTAATAATAATGCGCTCATTTTTATTTTGAGCAATAAATAGCTAATTGGTTAATTTTATATATAAAAAATGTGTCGGTCTGGTTTATTTTTTATATTAATTGCTCCTTCTAACCTAACATTATATATAGAACGGGCCCAGCTAATTCGTGTATTTCAAGAAAGTGCAAATGGGCTGGTTTTTCTTACAAAATATAAATGGGCCGGATTGACGCGAAATTATTTGTTTACCCAGTCCAGCAAATGGACAAAACATAGGTTAAATATATGCCACATTTTTGTAGGCTGACATGTGGCCAATAGGTCGAAGCCTACGCATGGCGTTGTCAACTTGGTCAACAAATGATTATGACATCCACAGCCATTGGATTTATATCCAACGGCCGACATGCACCTTCAATCTCTCGTCATCTTCCTCCAGCGTCGCCTGGACCGCCTAGTCCGGCCTCCGGTGGCTAGCGGCTCTGCTTAGCACGCATCGCTGCGAAGCGCTACCCCACCGCCGGCTAGGCTATCCCTCCACCCCTCCACACCACTTGTTATTCTCCACCGATTGCAGCCCCACGCCGCACCAGAACAAGCTATAACCCTTCTCCTCATCTCAATCTGCGACTCCACTACCGCGTTTTCCCATCTCCGGGTCGTTCCTGTCTGGGGCCTCACCGTCGTCCACTGCCTCACTGCACTGGGTGCGGCATGGTAAAAAAACAAGAGCCATCGGAAGAGGACAATACGTGGAGAGCCTGACGACTGGAACCCATGAGGTCCATGGCCGCATGCAAGGAAAGTTCCTCCTTATTAAGCTAAAAAATGTTTCCTCTCCCTGGCAGCCGGGACCCACCGGTTGTATCTTCGCACGGAATGAAGTGCCTCCTTGTTATGCAAAAAAAATATATTCCTCTCATTGATAGCTGGGACCTGTCAAATTTGGTGGCTGACTTGTGGGCCTACTAAGCGGACATGTATGCAGGGCTTTGACAACTTAATTAACAAATGATTCTAGCAGCTGGACCATTGGATGTTAATCCAACAGTCATGCTCCTTCTTTAACCTCTGTTCTTGCTCCTGTCTCCCGTGGGCAGCACCGCGGCAGTGCTGCCGCGCACCCGAACCAGTCATATTTCCCACTCCTCTCCATCTGCAACTCCACTCCGTGTCTTCCCGTTCCACCTCGTCCCCTTCCTAGGCCTCACCGTCGTCCACCTCCTTGGTGCTCTCGGTGTGGCGTGGTCAATGTGGTCAACGACCGACTTCCATCGGAATAGTACTGTACGTGGAGAGGCTGACAGCTGGGTCCACAACCGCAGCAAGGAAGTGCCTCCTTATTACGTGGAAAATAATTGTTCCTCCACCTGATAGTATGACCCACCGGACGGGCCACCGTATTTCGTGAAAAAAAATGTTTCCCCCCTGACTGCTGGGACCCACCAGCTACATCTTCGCACGCAAGGAAGTGCGTCCATATTACGGGAAAAAAATGATTTGCCCCCTTGACTGCTAGGACCCACCAGCTACATCTTCGCATGGAAGGAAGGGCCTGACAGTCGGGACCCACCCGGTCGAAGCGTATGTAGCATTGTTAGTCAGGTTGGGAACGTCTATGTACATACTGGTCGATCGGTCTGTCTGCAGGCTGCAGTGATGAACCGTGGCCGTGTAAGGAAGGGCACGTGTGGTAGTAGAGGCGCGCACTTGTGGTAGTAGAGGCGTACACATAGCATGTACACGTATTACAGCGGCCAGGGTGCAAGAAAG
>NC_041392.1:331797489-331869687 GCF_002162155.2 Triticum dicoccoides | reverse complement strand
GGGGGGGTCTCGAACGTCTACTCGCGCATACGTACGGCCAGTGCTCGTGTACATGGCTGTGGCTGGGTCGGAACAGAGAAACCGCATCATCGTCGTGTTCATGGGGAGGCAGCGGAATGCGTCATGTTCATCGGGAGGCAACGAAACACGTGCTGTTCATCGGGAGCCAACCGGCTTGGACGGAACAAGCGATGGAAATGAGGCCTGGCGTACCGCAGAACAGAGGAAATGGCCTTATGTTCGACCGGCCATGGTGGAAACGGGATCCTGTTCATCGTGAGGGGTCTGGCATACTGCAAAACATAGGAAACATACCTCCTACGATCGAAACGGGGTCCTGTTGATCGAGAGGGGTGTGGCATACCGCAAAACGGAGGAAACAGACTTGTGTTGGAGCGCTACGGTCGAAACGGGGGTCTTGTTCATTGGGAGGGGTGTCAGGACCCCGACTCAATGCCACATCGATCTAGCATGTAACACCTCATATCACTTTGCGGCCTCACGCACGGTATTCCCACGGGTGTCGCATTACCTTTGCCCGGGACCGTTTGCGCCTTTTGGCACACGTATATGATAGTGTCGCTAGCATCCATATGATAAGGAGCCCGGGCTGACATGGCTAGTCGTAAACCCAAAGTGGCACAGACTTACAGGGACAGGCATCCATGACCCAGCATCGAACGTGTCGGTCATCAGCGAGTGAATCCAGGCTGTAGCACTGGGCTAGCAGGACTCCGGTGAATCGGGCTGTAGCGGGCTAACAGGACTCCGGTATTCATCGCGTGACATTTCCCCGAAGGGACAGACACAGGAACGAAGAAGGACACATGCCGGCCAGCCTAAGTGTTCCGGAGCAGTAGCAGGCTACCATGGCTCAGTGAAACACTAGGAGACATTTCCCCGTAAGAGAGGCTACTAAAGATAAACAACTAGATGGTCAGATCCCACACATACCAAGCATTTCAATAACATACACACAATATGCTCGATATGTGCAAATACAACATGGCATCACAACATGACTCTACGACTCAAGTAATTTATTCAATAGGCTCCGAGGAGCGAGATATTACAAACATGGGTCTCATGACCCAACAATCAGAGCATACAAGTCAAAGCACAAGCGGAAGCTATCATGTCTGGGTACAGACATCTGTAAATGAAAAAGGCTGAGAAGCCTGACTATCTATCAGATCCTGCCGAGGGCACAAGATCGTAGCTGAGGTAACAAGCTAAACGTCGAAGTCCACGTGGAACTACTAGTGAGACTGAAGTCTCTCTGCAAAAACATAAAATAGGCAAACATGAGTACAAATGTACCCAGCAAGACTTACATCAGAACTAACTACATATGCATCATTTTCAACAAGGGGATGGTGGGGTTTAACTGCAGCAAGCCAGCTTTGACTCGGTGGCTATCCTAAACTACGACTGCAAGCGACTCTTTTGAGGTGGCGCACACGAGTCCACATATTCATCATATCAATACACCACTAGGGATCCGCTCCCGTCTCCCTACGAGAACGCCATCCATAGCACTCACGCTTATCTTGCGCATTTTAAAGTATCCACTTTCACTTGTCTATGAACTGATATAAGCAACCCAGAAGTCCTTTACCGCGGACACGGCTATTCGAGTAGATCATATTAACCCTGCAGGGGTGTACTTCTTCACACACGCTCTCACCACTTACCGCCGTTTACACGACATGCACTCGGCAACCTTCAAGCGGAAGCCCAACGTGGGTGTCAGCCACGGCCTACCTAAACACTCGAGTCTCTAGTCCAGGTTTATCGCCTATTCGGGTTCCATCCATGAGGAGATCCGGCCGGAGTTTCGCTCACAGCCCCAAACGATGTGAACAGGGTTCCGTGACACCAAACGGGCGCCCGGTTTACCCGGCCACGTGCCTACCGCATCACAGCCCACCCCTATGGTCAGCGCTGCGCACGGCCTCCAGCATACTAC
The DNA here is from genome assembly GCF_002162155.2 of Triticum dicoccoides. Classification (NCBI taxonomy): domain Eukaryota; kingdom Viridiplantae; phylum Streptophyta; class Magnoliopsida; order Poales; family Poaceae; genus Triticum; species Triticum dicoccoides. The sequence continues at coordinate 331,867,718 of NC_041392.1, read as the reverse complement.
AAACACCAGAAACTACTTGCAACTCCTGGACAGAGGACAAGGGTGATTAAGAAGCCGAGAGGGTCCATTGGTTTCGGGCCCAATGCGTGGTAGTAGCTGAATCATGGATCACAAACACAGAACTCAGTTCCTGAGGATGGCTGCAATGAGACAACCCACCATGTACTCCTACATGGCCTCTCACCGCTACCTTTACCAAATCGTGTTCACACACTTAGCTCACACACAGTAGGACATGTTCACACACCTCTGATTCATCCCCGATGAATCAGACCTGACTCAACTCTAAGCAGTAGCAGGCATGACAAACAAACATGAATGAGTAGGCACAACGGGGCTCAAACAACTCCTACTCATGCTAGTGGGTTTCATCTATTTACTGTGGAATGACAGGTCATGCAAAGGATAAAGGGGTTCAGCTACCGCAGCAAGTAACAGATGAATCGATGTTGTCCTAATGCAGTAAAAGAGAGCAGGAGCGAGAGAGTGGGATTTTATCGGAATGAACAAGGGGGTTTTGCTTGCCTGGCACTTCTGAAGATAACATTGAGTCTTCATCAGTGTCAACGATCACATCGTCGGTACACGTCTATCGAGAGGGGACAATTACCGGCAAAAACAGAAAAATACGATCAATGCAATGCACAATATGATGCATGCTATGACATGGCAATATGAATGTGTTTTGGGCTAATGCACCTAAAACCAGATTAAATGAAGTTGGTTTGAATCCAAGATTCAAATTCAAACTCCATATGTGATTATTTAAATGCCATTTAATTGATTTGTGCTAAACAGCAGCTATAAGTTGTTCTAACATGCATGAAAATGGTACAGATGGATTCCTTGAATTTTTCTGATAATTTTTCATATATAATTTATTTAATTTGGAGTTACGGTTGAATTTCTATGATTTTTAGAAGTTTAGAATATATTCTGGAAATAATAAATCATTTAAGAATTATTTAAATTCCAGAAAACATTTACTGCGTCAGCAGTGCGTCACCGTGACGTCAGCAGGTCAACAGACGCTGCTGCTGGTCAACCTGACGTGTGGGGGCCACACGTCAGTGACACAGGGCTGTTTCACTCACTGACAGGTGGGACCGGTCAACGGCCACATCAGCTAGGTCAACTCCGACGCGTGGGGCCACTGTGGTTAACTTAAACTAAACAGGGGTTAACCGTGGTTAGTTAAGGGCGTGGGGCCCATATGTCAGTGAGAGATAGGGCTGTTAGCAGGGTCATTAGTGACTAAGTAAGTGCGCCACGTCGGCGTCACCGGAGTTCAGCCGGCGGCGACCAAACCCGGGGCGGCAACACGCCGGAGTTGCTCGGGTTTCGCATACAGATAGCGGTTTGAGCCGCGGTTGATCTCTACGGGTAGCTGGTGTTGCAGCGCGTCGGCTGGTGGCAGTAGCCGGGCCGGGGGTGGCCGGAGTGGACGGCCATGAGCTCAAAGGCGGTGGCCGGAGTTCGGTTGTGCACGGGATTGCGTTAGGGTGCACGGGGAGGACGGTGGTGGGGTGATATGTGCTACTGGGAGCGTGCTGAGCACGATGGAGTGCTCGGACACGAGCTCCAGCGACTAGCGCGGCGGCGGCGACATCGCCGGCGGCGGTGAGCTTTCGGGCTCGGCGACATATGCGACTATAGAGCGCTATCGAGTGCGGTAATAGGGGGAAACGGATCATGAGCTCACAGTGGTCGCGTCGAGATGGTCAACGAACTCGGGGAAGCGACGACGGCGACGAATCGACGATGACGGCCTTCGGTGCCCGAGGAAGAAGAAGATGATGGCGCCGGCATTGCAGGGCTTCCGGTCATGCTTGGTTTGGCGAGGATGATGCTGGAGGCGATACGGATCTCGGGAACACGGAGAGGGAGCGAGGGAGTGGCTGGCCGCGGTGTTTCTCAGCGGAGTGGCCATGGCGGCTTCGGCCATGAGGGGAAAAGAGCAGGGGAGTGAGAGGGAGAGAGCAGGGAGGCAAGGGAGCGGACGAGGGGGTTCCAGGGGGGTGTCGTGGCATCCTTAGCCGATCCGGGGCGGGGCGGCAAGCAGGAGGTGGCTCGGGCGCGTGCGCGCGCGCCGCGGCCACACGCTCGTCCTTCTGTCCGAGGACGAAGACGACAGGAGAAGCTACGATGGTGGGCTGGGCCACTGGAGTTGGGCCGGGTGGGCTGCGAGGTGAGCGCCAGGTACTTCTTCCTCTATCTCTCTTTTTCTAATTATCTCAGTTTTCTATTATTCTGTAAATTTAGGGCTTTATTAAAAATACTCAGACACTTTCAAAAATCATGAAACTAATCATGGCTACTGTTTAGAATATATCCAACAGTAAACATTTTAGTTTATGATTATTTGAGCATTTGAAATAATTAATAGCATTTAAATGCCCAAATGAAAATACTATATGATTTAGTTCAGTGACCAAATATGTCCTGCAAAAATATAAACCATTTTTGGTAGATGCTTCCACCTCAAACCAGAAATGTTGAACATTTTTAGAGGACATTTTGAGTTCAATGAAAAAGGTTTTATTTTGACCCTAGTTGAATTCATTTGGTGCTAGGGCTTAGTCAATCCCCATCTCAGGTTTAAATGAATTTTAAACATGATGTAACACTCTAATGCATGCACTAGGCATTGTCAGAACTAGGGATGTGACAACTCACCCCCACTAAACAAGAATCTCGTCTCGAGATTCAAGCGTAGGGTAAGGTGAAGGGGAAACGCAAACTAGTATAATCTTCACGATCCAGGGTGCACTTCATAAGAGCGTTGATTCGATCACCATCATTGTCTCGAAGTCTTTCTCTGAGAACTCCAACTAACATGACAAGAAGAGGAAAGGAAAACTCTAGAAGAATTAATCTTCTCAGAGAACGAACAACTCAGGATTAACTCACGGAATGGGACATAGCAACATCTCTCGAGCTGAGAGACGAAGCACAGATCTAAAGAAATGGAGTGAGACAGATGACGAGGGTTCACTAGGTAGACAACAACTTCACGCTTAAGGTGGTAATCGGTTGTCAACGTAGCGAGGAGTTGAATTGCCATGACACCATAACGATGCACCTTCGGGAAGGTGACTCGTAGATATATCCCCTTAAGTGGCAAAAAGAATTACCTTTGATATAGAGATCATTGAGACTCTCTATATCAGCCTAAGGCAATCACAAGCGATCATTTGGAGGGGGTCGGTAGAATGGCATACTCGGACTTGGATGATGTGGATTACCTTGTTGAAGACAACGTAATGGATGAATTTGCTTATCACCGGAAATGGAAGAGACCCATGGTAGAATGGCACATTGGCGGTGCAAGCTGGGAACAAAATGCAAATGATGGGAATGATTCTAGTAACTGGGGAGAACCCAACAATAGAGAGTGAATCCACTGTTGAGAAGTTATAGCATAACCGAGGAAGTTGAGAGCAAACCTAGCTAGTGCCGATGGTAACACCTAACGCTTGTGCGTGCTCTCAAGAACTTGAGCATTTCCATAATCATCAAGGTTTTACCAATATCCGTGTCAAGGATTCTGGCAACACAACTTACTACCATGATGAATACCGGTGGAAGATGCCGATGCAAAGGAAGATAACACCTTCTTAGATTTCACCTTGGCGAGGCCAAGGAAACAAAATCTGGATGATCGACCGAGAGACATTTAGCACTCCGCTTCTAATGTTCTCCTTGATGTGCTAGTGTAACCCATTCATAGATATGGTTTGATATCTAGAACATCAAGTAAAAAGGTCGGACTTCGGGATCTCAGAAATCCATAGGGGCAACTAGGGAGTAAATCCTACGAAATCCCTATGGGGAGGTGGCCAACTTCCTCAATCAAGATATTATAATAACAGGTCTTCCGGCTGGGTGTGTTGGCCACGACATCCACTTTACCGGTTTTCGAGGGACCGATATTATAGTTCTTGGGAAATGTTCCAACCATCATATCTGCCTGAGATTCAGATCTGGTTGGTGTCAGAATATTCCAGGCTCATCGAGTCTAGGAAGAAAAATGAAAGTTTGCAACACAAATCGACGAGATGACGTTGCGAGATTCTCGGGAAATGAACTACGATAGTAAGCTCCAAAACATGAGCTGGTTCTGCTACAAACATGTGAACACGTTGTCCCAGACAAGCATGACCACAAAGTAGTCTTATAATAAAACACTACCGAGTTCAGGAGGGGGAACCATCAGCGAGGATATCGAAGTTTTGTACAAATCCGTCTGGTACCTTCGGGACTAGCACTTAGAACTTATTAATCTTGAACAAATCAATCAGTGGCTTGGTGTGCTAGGGACCCATATGGAATGGAGGTTGCAAGTCTCCGAACCACAGAATACTTCGCACGTATGCATGACTGATTTGAGATGATTCCAAAGGAAACAACATTGACTTTCTCGAATCCACGGCGGCAACTTGCATCAAATGCACATGGACTGGAGGAAGTCACTTTTTACATCCGAACATATGCTTCATGAACTAGCATGAAGAAATGCTTTCAAAAGTTTCCAACACTAGCTTAATGTTCAACAAATCATGGAGGGAATAAGGATGTTGTCAATGGGCTCAACAACAATTCATCCGGGTTTCCTTTTAAAAGGAATTCCATAGTTAAGTGAACACGGTGATAGCATTGGTCAGACCAAAAGATATAATGGTGTATACTCGAGGGATCAACCACGAGTAAGACAACATTAGGAATATCGTTGGTTCTGGTCTGATTGGATGATAGCCCATACTCCAATCAAAGGTTGGATAAAATGATAGGTCCATTAACTGATCATGAGGTTCAGTCGATGAAAATATCAATTTTCTTCAACACACGCACATACACCGAAAGATATCCCTTAACATGAACTAAGTCAGACAGGCTTTTATCTTCCAACTCCCCAAGTTGTTGTTTGGCTTAACCAACTAGCTCAGGGGTATCTAACACCGATTCTTGGAGAGAAAGTGGTTCACAAGAAACCAACTTGATCACGAGCTCAACATAACAGTCAGGTGACAGCCTGGTGATACTTTCGAGAAGATATTCGGAAAATCACGAACCACCGATATGTTACTAAGCTCGAGAACAATCTCGCTTTTGAGGGCAAGACGATATGATCAAATGAGTGAGGACTTGACAAAATCCTAACTCATCAATCGAAGTGTGCACCAGGAAGATGGACAAGGTAGCACGATCAATCTTAGAAGGATGATTCAAAAACCAACACGCTAAGAATGAAATTATTGTCCTTTAACTACCAAGCAACGAGGTTGCTGGGAGTATTGATTTCACACACCATGATTCACTTGTCGGCATTCCGGTTACAATAACACAGGAACCGAGGAATGAACAATGATGGCAAAAGTATCACTGTACCAAGAGTTCATAGGATGGTGTGCAATTCCTATAACAATCTCGATATAGAATAAGGTAATACCCCAAGGTAGAACAGAACCAAAAGCTGGATTGGCATTTGATCTGCAGAATACAACTACTTTGACCCAATCCTAGATATGGATGAGGTACTGGAGTTTGTTTCTCCTAGTCATTCCGCGATAGAATGGCTTGACGGACCACAAAAGTAGTAGGCATCGATAAACGAACGCACGCATACTCTTGACTATCAATTGATAGACGAGGGTCAGAATACAACTAAAGGGAACAACTCAAAGGAACATATAATTTTCTGAGTTGTGGATGCATAGATTAGTATGTCGAACCAAGTTCAACATATTTCTTCCGGATAACCCATGCAGAAAGGTAGAACTGGCAGAGTCACGATTTATGAATGGGGAACTCCTCAAGAGTACTCTAATTGTGATTTTTTTTGATCCAATAAACATCTGCCATAAGCGGTTCATAGTATTTGGAAGAAGGAAATACCACGGACCTCGAGGACTATTGCAAAGTTACTAATATCCTGAAGGAACTAGCAAACACTACCAACATGAAGTAAGTAGAGTGAATCTCGGGTTCAAAACCCAAAAATAGAATACCTACTACTAATTAGCATCACGGGATGCTTTCGAGAATGATGGCCAGAATCATCACACTGGGAACACAAATCATGGCTAAATTACTAGATGATCCCCTAAGACACCTAGGGTCATAATAATATCTCCAACATATACGCCGAGGTAACAAAGTACCTCAACTCACCGATTAGTGTGGTTAATCTGGCCCAAAAGAACATCGGAACGGGAGGAAGGGATTTTGCAAATGCTTCAGACTATTTAGAAACCTGGGATGACTCGGACAGCATAACGGCTGTAAATGCTCAGAAAGGACTTGAGACATTCACAAAAATGGTGGCATAACCACTCAGAAGCACAATATCAAAATCTCGAGATCAACAATAATCATACAGAGGTAGAAACTGAACTGAGGCCTAATCCAACAATCTTATAAGTCTACGGATTAGTAACATGTGATCCTGATAGAAAGAAGAGATAGCCTAGTTCTTAATCCCCGTAGAAGAGAAGATGATGACTCAGATCAGAAGGCATAAGGTGTAAGGAGTAAAAAGAGCCTTACGTTCCATCCCACAATCAATTCCCTTATATAACTAAAGAATTTCTAGACTCAACTTCGACCAGTTTGGCTTGGTAATCCTACAGGCAGTCAGGCTCTGATACCAATGCTGTCAGGACCCCGACTCAATGCCACATCGATCTAGCATGTAACACCTCATATCACTTTGCGGCCTCACGCACGGTATTCCCACGGGTGTCGCATTACCTTTGCCCGGGACCGTTTGCGCCTTTTGGCACACGTATATGACAGTGTCGCTAGCATCCATATGATAAGGAGCCCGGGCTGACATGGCTAGTCGTAAACCCAAAGTGGCACAGACTTACAGGGACAGGCATCCATGACCCAGCATCGAACGTGTCGGTCATCAGCGAGTGAATCCAGGCTGTAGCACTGGGCTAGCAGGACTCCGGTGAACCGGGCTGTAGCGGGCTAACAGGACTCCGGTATTCATCGCGTGACATTTCCCCGAAGGGACAGACACAGGAACGAAGAAGGACACATGCCGGCCAGCCTAAGTGTTCCGGAGCAGTAGCAGGCTACCATGGCTCAGTGAAACACTAGGAGACATTTCCCCGTAAGAGAGGCTACTAAAGATAAACAACTAGATGGTCAGATCCCACACATACCAAGCATTTCAATAACATACACACAATATGCTCGATATGTGCAAATACAACATGGCATCACAACATGACTCTACGACTCAAGTAATTTATTCAATAGGCTCTGAGGAGCGAGATATTACAAACATGGGTCTCATGACCCAACAATCAGAGCATACAAGTCAAAGCACAAGCGGAAGCTATCATGTCTGGGTACAGACATCTGTAAATGAAAAAGGCTGAGAAGCCTGACTATCTATCAGATCCTGCCGAGGGCACAAGATCGTAGCTGAGGTAACAAGCTAAACGTCGAAGTCCACGTGGAACTACTAGTGAGACTGAAGTCTCTCTGCAAAAACATAAAATAGGCAAACGTGAGTACAAATGTACCCAGCAAGACTTACATCAGAACTAACTACATATGCATCATTTTCAACAAGGGGATGGTGGGGTTTAACTGCAGCAAGCCAGCTTTGACTCGGTGGCTATCCTAAACTACGACTGCAAGCGACTCTTTTGAGGTGGCGCACACGAGTCCACATATTCATCATATCAATACACCACTAGGGATCCGCTCCCGTCTCCCTACGAGAACGCCATCCATAGCACTCACGCTTATCTTGCGCATTTTAAAGTATCCACTTTCACTTGTCTATGAACTGATATAAGCAACCCAGAAGTCCTTTACCGCGGACACGGCTATTCGAGTAGATCATATTAACCCTGCAGGGGTGTACTTCTTCACACACGCTCTCACCACTTACCGCCGTTTACACGACATGCACTCGGCAACCTTCAAGCGGAAGCCCAACGTGGGTGTCGGCCATGGCCTACCTAAACACTCGAGTCTCTAGTCCAGGTTTATCGCCTATTCGGGTTCCATCCATGAGGAGATCCGGCCGGAGTTTCGCTCACAGCCCCAAACGATGTGAACAGGGTTCCGTGACACCAAACGGGCGCCCGGTTTACCCGGCCACGTGCCTACCGCATCACAGCCCACCCCTACGGTCAGCGCTGCGCACGGCCTCCAGCATACTACAAACACCAGAAACTACTTGCAACTCCTGGACAGAGGACAAGGGTGATTAAGAAGCCGAGAGGGTCCATTGGTTTCGGGCCCAATGCGTGGTAGTAGCTGAATCATGGATCACAAACACAGAACTCAGTTCCTAAGGATGGCTGCAATGAGACAACCCACCATGTACTCCTACATGGCCTCTCACCGCTACCTTTACCAAATCGTGTTCACACACTTAGCTCACACACAGTAGGACATGTTCACACACCTCTGATTCATCCCCGATGAATCAGACCTGACTCAACTCTAAGCAGTAGCAGGCATGACAAACAAACATGAATGAGTAGGCACAACAGGGCTCAAACAACTCCTACTCATGCTAGTGGGTTTCATCTATTTACTGTGGAATGACAGGTCATGCAAAGGATAAAGGGGTTCAGCTACCGCAGCAAGTAACAGATGAATCGATGTTGTCCTAATGCAGTAAAAGAGAGCAGGAGCGAGAGAGTGGGATTTTATCGGAATGAACAAGGGGGTTTTGCTTGCCTGGCACTTCTGAAGATAACATTGAGTCTTCATCAGTGTCAACGATCACATCGTCGGTACACGTCTATCGAGAGGGGACAATTACCGGCAAAAACAGAAAAACACGATCAATGCAATGCACAATATGATGCATGCTATGACATGGCAATATGAATGTGTTTTGGGCTAATGCACCTAAAACCAGATTAAATGAAGTTGGTTTGAATCCAAGATTCAAATTCAAACTCCATATGTGATTATTTAAATGCCATTTAATTGATTTGTGCTAAACAGCAGCTATAAGTTGTTCTAACATGCATGAAAATGGTACGGATGGATTCCTTGAATTTTTCTGATAATTTTTCATATATAATTTATTTAATTTGGAGTTACGGTTGAATTTCTATGATTTTTAGAAGTTTAGAATATATTCTGGAAATAATAAATCATTTAAGAATTATTTAAATTCCAGAAAACATTTACTGCGTCAGCAGTGCGTCACCGTGACGTCAGCAGGTCAACAGACGCTGCTGCTGGTCAACCTGACGTGTGGGGGCCACACGTCAGTGACACAGGGCTGTTTCACTCACTGACAGGTGGGACCGGTCAACGGCCACATCAGCTAGGTCAACTCCGACGCGTGGGGCCACTGTGGTTAACTTAAACTAAACAGGGGTTAACCGTGGTTAGTTAAGGGTGTGGGGCCCATATGTCAGTGAGAGATAGGGCTGTTAGCAGGGTCATTAGTGACTAAGTAAGTGCGCCACGTCGGCGTCACCGGAGTTCAGCCGGCGGCGACCAAACCCGGGGCGGCAACACGCCGGAGTTGCTCGGGTTTCGCGTACAGACAGCGGTTTGAGCCGCGGTTGATCTCTACGGGTAGCTGGTGTTGCAGCGCGTCGGCTGGTGGCAGTAGCCGTGCCGGGGGTGGCCGGAGTGGACGGCCACGAGCTCAAAGGCGGTGGCCGGAGTTCGGTTGTGCACGGGATTGCGTTAGGGTGCACGGGGAGGACGGTGGTGGGGTGATATGTGCTACTGGGAGCGTGCTGAGCACGATGGAGTGCTCGGACACGAGCTCCAGCGACTAGCGCGGCGGCGGCGACATCGCCGGCGGCGGTGAGCTTTCGGGCTCGGCGACATACGTGACTATAGAGCGCTATCGAGTGCGGTAATAGGGGGAAACAGATCATGAGCTCACAGTGGTCGCGTCGAGATGGTCAACGAGCTCGTGGAAGCGACGATGGCGGCGAATCGACGATGACGGCCTTCGGTGCCCGAGGAAGAAGAAGATGATGGCGCCGGCATTGCAGGGCTTCCGGTGATGCTTGGTTTGGCGAGGATGACACTGGAGGCGATACGGATCTCGGGAACACGGAGAGGGAGCGAGGGAGTGGCTGGCCGCGGTGTTTCTCAGCGGAGTGGCCATGGCGGCTTCGGCCATGAGGGGAAAAGAGCAGGGGAGTGAGAGGGAGAGAGCAGGGAGGCAAGGGAGCGAACAAGGGGGTTCCAGGGGGGTGTCGTGGCATCCTTAGCCGATCCGGGGCGGGGCGGCAAGCAGGAGGTGGCTCGGGCGCATGCGCGCGCGCCGCGGCCACACGCTCGTCCTTCTGTCCAAGGACGAAGACGACAGGAGAAGCTACGATGGTGGGCTGGGCCACTGGAGTTGGGCCGGGTGGGCTGCGAGGTGAGCGCCAGGTACTTCTTCCTCTATCTCTCTTTTTCTAATTACCTCAGTTTTCTATTATTCTGTAAATTTAGGGCTTTATTAAAAATACTCAGACAGTTTCAAAAATCATGAAACTAATCATGGCTACTGTTTAGAATATATCCAACAGTAAACATTTTAGTTTATGATTATTTGAGCATTTGAAATAATTAATAGCATTTAAATGCCCAAATGAAAATACTATATGATTTAGTTCAGTGACCAAATATGTCCTGCAAAAATATGAACCATTTTTGGTAGATGCTTCCACCTCAAACCAGAAATGTTGAACATTTTTAGAGGACATTTTGAGTTCAATGAAAAAGGTTTTATTTTGACCCTAGTTGAATTCATTTGGTGCTAGGGCTTAGTCAATCCGCATCTCAGGTTTAAATGAATTTTAAACATGATGTAACACTCTAATGCATGCACTAGGCATTGTCAGAACTAGGGATGTGACAAGGGGTGTTGCGTACCGCAAAACGGGACTCCATGGGATACTGTTCATCACCACCGTTGACTGCCTCCACGGGCTACTGTTCATCCACCGTCGACCTCCTCCAACCTCCACCTGCGACTGTTCATCCACAGGCTCCTGTTCATCCAGCCTCCACCGTGCGCTCCTCCACCGGCTACTGTTTAACCAACCCTCTCCACGGGGGTCCTGTTCAACCACCCCTCCACGGGCTATTGTTCATCCAGCCCTCCACCGGCTACTGTTCAACCACCCCTCCATGGGCTACTGTTCATCCAGCCCTCCACCGGCTACTGTTCAACCAGCCCTCCACGGGGTCCTGTTCATCCAGCCCAACACGGGGTCATGTTCATCCATCGGCTCGATCGATCGGGGTACTGTTCATCCAACGGAAACGGCGTCTACTACCACGGGTTCCTGTTCATCCAACCCCCCACCGGGAACTGTTAATCCAAACCCCCTCAACAACGCTCACTATTCATCCAGGGAAGGAGGCAGCAGTGTTCGATCGGCTTCAGTTAGCAGCAGTAGCGAAGGAATCACTCGGGTTCAGTTAAGAGCAAGGGATCGATCGATCGCTCGAGTTCAATAACGCGTAGCCTGCAGTGCAATCGCTCGGGTTCAGTTAGTGCCCAATGCCTCACTTGGGTTCAGTTAGAGCGCAACGCCTCGCACACACGCGCATACGTACGGGAGAAACGCGCATCGCTCAACCCCCGACCACCTACCGTAACCGGGAACTCCCCCGATATTTTCCTCGCACAGGACGGCCCAAAGAATGTCATGCAGCTGCGTCTCCGGCCCGCCCAGGACGAAAAGCCCATTTTCTATCATGATTTTTTCCATAGAAGTAGGAGCCCACCACATCTATGATGATACCAGGTTTTGTTATAATTATCGTCATAGAAGTGTCATAAGTATGACATAATTTTTTTCGTTCGGCCCAAAATGTCACAGATGTGTCTTTTTTTGGTAGTGGCGGTTGACCCCTCCCCTCCCTTCTCGTATATCACCCCGGCCCCATGTACATAAATGTATGTATATAGGCATCTCCTTCACACAAATTGCATTGGCATGTATTCCCCCACCATATCTTAGTACCTCTCACAAACACGGACTATGTGTGCAAAAGAGAAGAGGTGCACACACGCACTCGTTCCCAGATACAAACGCGCGGGTGCATGGTGGAGCACATTTGTACAAAAAATGAGCATGTAGAAACGCTTTAGATGATGTGCCACTAGTCTATATCTATACCTCTACCTCTATATCTATATCTATATCTATATCTATATATACCCCTATATAGAGTGCGAATAAATTTGAAAGATGGTCGTTGGATGAAGCCAATCAGACGGTGCAGAGATGGCAAATCCGAGCACTATTGGCCATTGGATAACATCTACATTCCACCAGATTCTTCCACATGTACAATCGAGAAGACTCCATGGTTGAAGTTAAGCATAATGCACAAACCTAAAAACACAAGTACTTCTCCTTTGTTCTAGAATCTTCTATATCATAATTGCCAAACTTTTTTCTAGTTGAATTGCCAATATTTGTTTTTACTTTATGCTTTACAACGCACAATTCCATGAATCATAAAATAAATTAACTATTTTATAAAAACTAATTGATTTTGAATGGTATGAATTATAAGAACTAAATGAACGTCTAGATCATGCATATATGACTCAAAGCTCACATGCTATAGTGTGGTATTTATTCAAAATTTGTTTGCCAAATATCATACATGCAATGCACGTGTACCTTACTAGTACTTCCAGTATGTGCAAAACACATAAAATAGAGTTCCAATGATACGCTACATAGTGTCTCTCCCTTTTTAGTTAATATATTATGATTAAAATGATGTGGAGGGTCCATGAAGCCATGTGGCACATGTGGAGGCGTTGTCGCGACCTCCTTGTGTGGATGGATCACATTGATGTGGTGCTGGTTCCAGAAGAATGTACTCGTCCTCTCTCACGCACACTGGCAGTACATGCACGAAGCGAAGATGGGCACACACGCACTCATTCCCTCGCACACACACGGGAGTACATGGTGGGACGCATTTTTGTACGAAGATCCACCCCATGTGATAATTTGATGTGTGTAAAGTTGTTCACTTCATTGATGGTCAATTAATACAATGCATGCAAATTGAGTGGACATGAGGGAGGAAGTAGTTGAGAAAGACATTACTACTCGACTATGTGCATGCAAGTAGTTAAATCATGGGTTGCTACTTCCATTGGTCTCCTTTGTATTTTGTGCCAATTTTTTACCATAATTTTAAGTAACACAATATTTATGAATGTCATAAAAATTAATGTCATCGAAAACTATGTTCAAATGTGATTCCAATGATATAATTTTTGGTGACATGCATTAACATTTTCTTAGTTTAATTTTTGGTCAAAAATTGGCACAAAATAAAACGGGTGCCAATAAACCAGGACGCAAGCAGGATGGTCAATTTTTTCCTGGGTTACTGTTGGTGGCCTTTGTATTTAAATATGGACAGAGTGGAGTACTACTATCTTTATCTTAGTCTGATAGAGCTCTCCCAGCGCCTACGCTCGCCTCCCCGCCTCGCCCACCGGATCCCACCATGAATAATCTGTTAGATCCTAGGATCCCGCGGGCTGCCCTTTCGCTGCATCCCGCAGCATTGCCACCTTTGAGCGAAACCCACATGTGTTTCAAAGGGGATCCATAGCTCTGGAATCATAGATCGATGGCGTCGGAGGACATGCCATGACTGCATTTCAGGTGGTGGGCAGCAAGGGAAAATCAGATTGAGGAAGCGTTGCATCGATTGGACACAAGTTCGAAGGAGCTGCGCCTGGCGAAGCACAAGGTGGAGGTGCAAGTTGATCTCAGGGGAGAGATGGTGAGGGATATCAGCATCTGGCAGCGTCACGTTGATTTCGACGTGGGGCTAATGGCAGAGTCATATTCACAGAGTCGACTGCGGAGGAAAGAACACGCATGCATGTGGAATCACATGAGCAGCTGGTGCAATTGTTCAAATGAGCGGTAGGAGAATCCAAATGGCAGGACCAGCTGCGACAGCGCCGCTGGACATGCATCGTACGTGAGGTGAGCTGCCCTCCTTCCCCGCCAGTGATGCGGTGACCTATTCACTTGCTTCTGCAGTGAACTTGCGGCACCATGGCAGTTTGCAACCGTTGCAATCACTCCATCTATATGTATTGTATTCCTGTGAAAATATTTGGTCATTTGGAAAAAGATGGTAATTGATTTATCACTAGTTTTTGAATGCTTGGTCATGACAATACCTCGAAGCCACAACCAGAAGACTCAATTGAGTAATACTTACGGTCGGTCGCACGAACAGACGGTCGGTCGGACCCGCGTGTCATCAAAGGGATACACATCGGCTTGGTCTAACATGTACGACCAGTTACATCACTGACTTGTACGACCGCATTTGAGTAGTAGCACTTGAAATTTGTGTTCCAGCAAACTCATCGAGAGCCATTTCGGGCCTCGAAACCAAAACAATCAATTAATCTTTAGCTTGTTCCCATCACATTCCAAAGTAGTACTACCATGCTATAATTAAGAACAAACCTGCTCACACCTAGTACGTATCAAACCTGAACGTGTTTCCACTATGCAGGTTTTAGTACTAGTGCTAGTACTAGGTTATAAAAAGGGGAACTACCATGCCAAAAATCACTCTACCTTCCTCCACATAAGTCTTTATTGTTCGTTTGTCCTTGCCATGGCCGGTGTGTAGAGCTCTAGGTCGAGAACTACTCATAACAAGGCAGCGGCGACCAAGGTCGCGGAAAAAAGACCGGGCTCGCCGCCTCGTAGAGACATTGAAAGATATCTCACGAGCAGGCGAGGGCTCCTAGGAGCGCCCTAGCCGTGGAGGCAAAGATGTCGAGCTGGCGGTGCTGGACTCGTTATCCCTCGACAACATGCCCGGTCAGCTCAATAAGCAGAAGGAGTTCATCGATGGCTTGGTGGAGTTGCTGAAGGAGAGCCTCGATGACATGCCCGCTGAGCTGAATAAGAAGGAGGAGTTGCCCCCTGACTTGGTGATGCTGTTGAAGGAGAGTATTGCCTTGGGTAAGAAGGCGACCGGCAACATCCTGCAACTTCAGGGAGGACAAGGCGAAGGTCCACCACGAGCTCAACCTGCTGAAGGAGGAGAACACTGACTTGAATAAGCTGTGTGAGAAGAGTAGTTCCTCGGTGAAGATGCTGCATGCCCTCGTCATGGAACATAAGGAGGAGTTGGCGAAGCTCCGCATCAAGCACCCGACTATTGTCAAGGTACGTAATGCGGCCGTGGAACAGATGATGAGGGCTCGCGTCGAGAAATCCCGCATTATGGACAGAATGAAGAAGATGGCAGAGAGATGCGTCAGGAGATGGAGGTCGTGGAGGAGACGAAGAAGCAGTTACGACTACATGGCCAGCAACCCTTCATGAAGTAGAGAGCAGTGCCCCAGACATGTGTCTGCATCTTCCTTCTTTTTTAGGAGGGATAATCTTCCTTCTTCTTTTGCTGCTGTGTTTCTTATTTTGCTCCAGGTGTTTCGCCGCATGTGTCACCTTCTCTACGAGGCACGAATAGAACAATCTAACGATGAGAGACACCGTGGGATTGATGACTAGCAAATTAGATCATTTTTTATCGCCATATCACATTGGGCTGCCGTGTTTCGCGCTCCTCCATCGTACTAGTACTCGAGTGGCAAACTTGAGTATATACGGCACGGTTCTTTGCTCCTCCTCAGGTCGTCAGCAACATTTATGCGAGCAGTCAAATCACAAGGCCCCACCTTCCAGCAGTAATGAGCCGTCAAATCACAAAGGCCCTCGCCTCTCGTGAAACCAACCAATGGAGACTACCCCGCCCTCTGGCCTTCTAAATGTAATTTTGTACAGTAGTACTAGTATCGATGGATTGCGCCATGGAGCAAAAGTAGCAAGATGAAATTAAAGAAAAAGGTGGTACATATAGAGAGCGCTCGTCACCAAATTATGCATATAGTGCTATTAAAAAAGCTAGTACGTGCTTAGATGGGGTGCTAAAGTCTATTAAAGAAATTAGCATTTGTATTTAATTCTTTCACAACTAAACTCCTTCACGCTTGTAACACCCCGTATGTAACTTGCCATATTTGTATTCCAACTCTTGCCATTTCCGGCACTAAGTTATGATATTTCCTCGTTGTCGGGTTTTTGTCTCCGTGTTGTTTCGTCTTTGTCATGCATCTCATATCATGTCATCATGTGCATTGCATTTGCATACGTGTTCGTCTCATGCATCCGAGCATTTTCCCCATTGTCTGTTTGGCATTCCGGCGTTCTGATGTCCTCCAGTGTCCCTTTCTACCTCTTTTCGTGTGCGGGAACTAAACGTTTTCGAATTGGATCGAGACTTGCCAAGCGGCCTTGGTTTACTACCGGTAGACCTCCTGTCAAGTTTCGTGCCATTTAGACTTCGTTTGATACTCCAATGATTAACTGAGGGACCGAAACGCCTCGTGTGTGTTGCAGCCCAACACCCCTCCAAAGTAGCCCAAAACCCACCTAAACCTCCTCCATCATCTAGATCGTTCGATCACGATCGCGAGGCCGAAAACCGTGCTCAATTTGGATCCTCCTAGCTCCTCCCACCTATAAAAAGGCCTTCCCATTCCAAATCCGGACGAAACCCTAGACCTCTCCCTCTCCACGCGCCGCCGGACACATCCGCTCTGCCCCGCCGCCACCACGTGTCACACTAGGGTTCGTCCGCCCGCACGCCCCACTTCACCGCGCCGCCAGGGCTCGTGGGGCCCATCGCCGGCCCTCCCTAGCCCGAAGCCGCGCGCACCGCGCGCCCGCGCGCCCCGCCATCTTCCTCCTCGACCTGCGCCGCCCCGATCCGCTCTGGCCGCCGCGCCACCGTCCATGCTTGCCACCGGCCACCACCATCTCCAAGCTCGCCGACACCGAGCCGCTGCCCTTCCTCGTCGACGTAGCCGTGCGCCCCTCGCCTCCGCAGCGCCGTGCCACCGTCTCCTCTCGCCGGAAGCCGCCCGGATCCGCCGCCCCCCTCGCTGTCCCACTCTCCACCGGCGACCACCACTCTCCTCCGGCGAGCACGAACCTGCCTCGGTTCGCGTGCGTTTGATAGCTACAGTGAACCCTAGATCCGGATCGGTTGACTTCTTCCCTCTCTCCCTAGTACTTTTATGCATTTTTCATCGCATCATAACTCTACAACCGTGGCTCCGTTTCGGGTGTGTCGCATATCAAATTGTTCATCTCGACGAGTACTTCATTTCATCTCATTGCACCTTGTTCATTTGAGCTCATCTTGATGCCCTAAATGCTATTGCAAGAGTGCTAGTTTCTATTAGTTTCAGATTCATATAAGAAATTGGACTTTTGTCATTTTTGCCATGATTGATGTGTGCCTCCTATGATCTTGAGCCCTACATGTGTTTTGAAGTATGCCATGCCATCTTTCCAGGGGTGTATGCCATGTATTTTTGTGATCTCTGTAGTGACTAGCACAAGCATGCGAAGTAGCTCTCGTAATGTTGCTGATTTCAGGGACTTAGAAATATTCTAAGTCTTTGCCCTGTTAATATTTTTATGCCATGTATTCTTTCTACCACAGAGTGATCCATGCCTCTTTTGATCAGTATGGATGTTTTCTAGATAGTGTTGTGCTCTATCCATCCATGTCTTTGTTTGCAATTATGGAGCACCCTAGCTTGACTCAATCGAGCTCTACTTTTGCTATAAAATGTTCCTGGCAGAATGTTTACATGTTAAGCATTTTTGCCGAGCTTGTTGTAGTTGATCCATGCAAGCTATGATGTTGTTCTTGCCATGTTTATCTTCTATGCCATGTCTACGTGTTGGGTGCATGCTTAGTTTGTCATGCAATGCCTTGTGGTGAGTGCATCGAACTCGTAAACATGCCTAGTTAATATCTGTTTTGCCATGTTCCAGTTTTCTGCTAAGTCTGAATCGGTTAACAATAATTGCTATGTTCACATGGCTGCCATTGTATTTTATGATCCCTTTTGGCTTATGGTTAGTAAGGGACTCTTGTTGTATGCTTTGAGTAGCTTCATGCCATGCTTTGCTTTGTCATGATATGTTCCTGTAGCATGTTGTTATCATGCTCTAAACATTGCTTCCTGATGTTAAATTCTTGACATGGTGTTATTTTCACTAAGTGTGTAACATGATATCTTTTGCACTTCTGCCATGCTTGTTTGAACCTGCTATTGAGTGAATTAGCCGTAGCTCAGTGTTCATCTTTTGTCAAGCATCTTGAGTGGATCTCTTCCATGTATTTTGTTCCTATGTTAGATGGCCTCGTGCTGTTAATCGCAGATCGGTGCCATATTTGTTTTGCTTGTCATTTGCAACCCGTGCATCCGATTCAGAAACATGCATATGCACTGCATATCTCATCCTGTATATGCACTTTATATCGATTTCGACAGAAATCAACTCATCTTTCCAGTGGCACTCTTGGTTTTCCATGTTGAGGCCAGGTTCAATCTTTCCTTTCCGAAACATGCATATGCACTGCATATCTCATCCCGCATATCATGCCATGTTTTGCATCATGTTATTTGTGCATTGCATGTGGTTGATTGTGTCTCCCTTTGCATGTATTCTTGCTTTGGGTAGAGCCGGGAGACAAGTACGTGATCGAGGGGCCCGTTGAGTACACTTACGAGGATCAAGCTAACGTCAACTCGGAGAACTTTGCAGGCAAGATGACCATACCCTCGAAATCACTTCTATCTTTGCTTGCTAGATGCTCGCTCTATTTCTATGCCTATGCTACAATACCTACCACTTGCTTATCATGCCTCCCATATTGCCATATCAAACCTCTAACCCACCTTGTCCTAGCAATCCGTTGTTTGGCTATGTTACCGCTTTGCTCAGCCCCTCTTATAGCGTTGCTAGTTGCAGGTGAAGATTGGAGTTTGTTCCTTGTTGGAACATGTTTATTATTGGGATATCATTATATTATCTTATCTACTTTAATGCATCTATACTCTTGGTAAAGGGTGGAAGGCTCGGCCTTATGCCTGGTGTTTTGTTCCACTCTTGCTGCCCTAGTTTCTGTCATACCGGTGTTATGTTCCTTGTTTTTGCGTTCCTTACACGGTTGGGTTATAATGGGAACCCATTGATAGTTCGCCTTGAATAAAACTCCTCCAGCAATGCCGAACATTGGTTTTACCATTTTCCACCTAGCCTCTTTTCCCTTGGGTTTCCGGAGCCCGAGGGTCATCTTTATTAAACCCCCCCCCCTCGGGCCAGTGCTCCTCTGAGTGTTGGTCGAAATTAGAGCCCCTTCCAGCGCCACCTCGGCGAAACTCGAGGGCTGGTTTTAGTTGTACAGATTGCTTATCTGGTGTGCCCTGAGAACGAGATATGTGCAGCTCCTATCGGGATTTGTCGGCACATTCGAGTGTCTTTGCTGGACTTGTTTTACCATTGTCGAGATGTCTTGTAACCGGGATTCCGAGTCTGATCGGATTGTCTTTGGAGAAGGAATATCCTTCGTTGACCGTGAGAGCTTGTGATGGGCTAAGTTAGGACACCCGTGTAGGGATTTGAACTTTCGAAAGCCGTGCCTGCGGTTATGGGCAGATGGGAATTTGTTAATGTCCGGTTGTAGAAAACCCGAAACTTAACTTAACTAAAATGAATCAACAAAGTGTGTGGCCGTGATGATCTCTTTTCGGCGGAGTCCGGGAAGAGAACACGGTCTCGAGTTATGTTTGAACGTAGGTTGTTCTAGGATCACTTCTTGATCATAGTTTATCGACCGTGCCTTTGCCTTCTCTTCTCGCTCTCTTTTGCATATGTTAGCCACCATATATGCTAGTGCTTGCTGCAGCTCCACCTCATACCTTTTTCCCTACCTATAAGCTTAAATAGTCTTGATCGCGAAGGTGTGAGATTGCTGAGTCCCCGTGACTCACAGATTACTTCAAAACCAGATGCAGGGACCGATGATACCACTCCAGGGGATTCGACTGAGCTCAAGTGGGAGTTTGATGAGGACTCAGGATGTTACTACGTTTTCTTTCCAGACGATCAGTAGTGGTGCCCAGTTGGGGCGATCGAGGACTTTGTTGCATTTGGGGTTGATCTTTATTTTGGTTCCGTAATCGGAGCTTGATTGTACCTGGATGAATGTAATGATATTTATGCTATTGTGTGACGTGGCGAGTGTAAGCCAACAATGTACCTCTTTTCCTTATTCATTACATGGGTTGTTGTGAAGATTACCTCACTTGTGACATTGCTTACAATGCGGTTATGCCTCTAAGTCGTGCTTCGACACGTGGGAGATATAGCCGCATCGTGGGTGTTACAAGTTGGTAATCAGAGCATTCCCCGACTTAGGAGCCCCTGCTTGATCGAATCGCTGGCGTTGTTGAGTCTAGAAAAATGTTTTGAGTCATTTAGGATTATATATATTGGAGAGTAGGATTCTTTTTACTCCTCAGTCCCTTCGTCGCTCTAGTAAGGCATCCTGACGTAGAGTTTTGACTCTTCTCTTCTCAAATTTCACAAAACAAAATTTTAGGATCAGGCGGGTTTCTTGGAATCGTTCTGATGGTTTTGTGACGAGAACATTGTTCTTGGTGCCTCCTGGCATTTAGGGGTTGTGGTAGTGTCCCGGGGAGTTGAGCTCCGAGGCGTTGTCGTCACAATTTTATCGTTGCAATTCTGGAATACCTGAGTTTTGCCGACATCGAAAATCCCTTTTATGCAGTTGTTGGTGAGATAACCTCGACGGCACCCAGTACTGGGGCGGGAGTTCGGGAGTATTGCTATAACTAGTATAACGGATGCTTTTCGAAGGTTGAGGTAAATGATTTCCGAAGGTTTCTTGGTTATGTGTTGAAGGATGGATACAGCTGGATGTAGGATTTGCTAGCTTTGGGTGAGATATTATGCTTCCCCTGTATCCCCAACACCTGATTGCATAACCGGGAAAATTTCGGGAGTTTCATAGGTGGGAATTCATGTAGCTCTAGTATTTCTTCCACAAATATTTGGTTTGTGATTGGGTAATCTTTACCAAGTATTTGTTCATATCCGTACCTTGTTGTTTTATTCTTCTACCTCTATCTAGTGGCTTTTCAATTTATGGAAGTGTGACCATTTCAACTGGAATTCATTCGTTCATTTTGTTCGGATGTTAAGACTATATCTTGCAATTTCAATCCATTTGATTCAGCTTGAATATATGTCTGTCATGATGCTAAAGGATGTCACCCTCTTCAGGATGGCTCCTCCAACGCATCAGAATCCTGAACCGCCGCCACCACCTCCACCTCCGGAGGCATGGCAAGCTGTGATGGCCGCTACCAATGCAAACACGCAGCTGATCAGGCAAATTTTGCAAGAGCCCAACCAAGGGAATCAAGGCCATGGCAACAATCAGAATCAGTTTGCAACACTCAACCAGTTCCTCGCTAACCAGCCAAAGACCTTCAGCAACTGTATCGAGGCAACAGACGCTGATGATTGGCTCGTGGATATCTGCAAGCATTTTGAGTGCAGCAACATCAGGCCTGAGGACTTTGTCAAGTTTGCTTCATTCCAACTCAAAGACCAAGCTGCAGAGTGGTATCAACAGTACAAAGATTCCAGAGGAGGTTGTGTGTTTACCTGGGATGAATTCCGTCAAGACTTCAAAGCTCACCGCATTCCTCAGAGTGTTGTTGAGAGCAAGCATGAGGAGTTCTGCAATCTGAAGCAAGGCAGCTTGTGTGTTTACCAGTATAACATCATGTTCCAGAAGCTCGCTCGTTTCGCTAAGCAAGACGTCCCTGACGAGAAGAGCATGATTTATCAGTTCAGAGGTGGCCTCAGAGAAGATCTCCAACTTGCTCTCGTGCTTTTTGAGCCGCAGAAGTACTATGAGTTTTACAACATGGCACTGAAACAAGATACTGCTCAACTAAGGTGCGATGCTTCCAAGAAACGAGTCAGGGATGCAACTCCTTCTTCCTCAACTCAAGTGGAAACTAAGCAGCAAAAGTATTGGTTGCCTCCTCCTCCTCTGTTCCGTCAACCTTATCAGCAGAAGAACAAAGGTGGCAATGGATCTTTCCACCCACCCAACCCAGGCTTTCAGAACAAGACTTCGTCTCATGCTCCAAGATTAAGTGCTCTGTATCACCGTCCGCTCTCGGAGGTCACCTGCAACAAGTGTCAGCAGAAGGGTCACTATGCCAACAAATGCTTCAATCAGAGGCGTCTTCCTCCTCCTCCTCCTCCTGTGAGATCTGCCAGCACCGTGGTGGTCAAGCATAATCCCAAGCACGCCAAGGTCAACATGATGAACGTAGCTCAGGCAGAGGACTCTTCAGAAGTTATCATGGGTAACCTTCCTGTTAATGATGTTCTTGCAAAATTTCTTTTTGACACTGGTGCATCACATTGTTTCATCTCGAGACTTTTTGCATCTAAGCATGATTTGGTTACTCAAGTTTTGCCGAAACCTTTGGCTATTGTCTCTCCGGCCCGACAAATGACTTCTCAAGTTTTCGATCCGGATGTTTCGATTATTTTGGGCGACTATAAGTTTCTTTCTTCTCCAATGGTCCTTGGTAACTCAGATATTAATCTTATTCTTGGAATGGATTGGCTTTCTAAGCACAAGTCTTAGCTTGATTATGCTGCCAGGAAGATTCAATTGACACATTCGTCTGAGGATGTAATCGTCTTTGCCGCTCATGATGATACCATTCGACTATTTTCTCTCAACGAGAAGGGCGAGTTGGATGCCATCTCTCGGATTCCAGTCGTTTGCGAGTATCAAGACGTCTTTCCAGAAGATCTTCCAGGGATGCCTCCGCACCGGCCAGTTGAATTCGTCATTGATCTTGAGCCTAGCACGGAACCTGTTTGCAAACATCCTTACAAGCATGGACCTGAAGAGTTGAAGGAGCTGAAGAAGCAACTCGATATTCAAGAACGTATGGGTCTCATCCGACCAAGTTCTTCTCCATGGGGTTGTGGTGTTCTTTTCGTCAAGAAGAAGGATGGAATGGACCGACTTTGTGTCGACTACCGTCCATTGGACAAGAATACCATAAAGAATAAGTACCCACTTCCCAACATCAATGAGATTTTAGAACAACTCAAAGGTTCTCAAGTATTCTCCAAGCTTGATCTCCGTATGGGCTATCATCAGATTCACATTCGTGAAGAAGATATCCCCAAGGTAGCATTCAGAACAAGCTATGGTTCATATGAAGACACTATCATGTCATTCGGCCTTGTCAATGCTCCTCCAACATTCTCTCGCATGATGAACCTCATCTTCAATGCCTACACAAATGACTTCGTCTTGGTCTACCTCGATGACATTTTGGTCTTTTCCAAGAACAAGGAGGATCATGCCAAGCACTTGAGATTGGTGCTGGATAAACTCAGAGAACATCAGTTCTATGCGAAGTTTTCAAAGTGCGAGTTTTGGCTCGATGAGGTTCTCTACCTTGGGAATATCATATCCGCCAAGGGCATAGCTGTTAATCCTGAGAAGGTGTCTGCAATTGTGAATTGGGAACCACCTCAGAATGTGAAGCAACTCCGCAGCTTCCTTGGGCTCGCAAGCTATTGTCGAAGGTTCGTTGAGAACTTCTCCAAGATCGCGAAGCCTCTTTCCAACCTTCTCCAGAAGCATGTGAAGTATGTCTAGTCGCCTGAATTTGACATCGCTTTCAACACCCTAAAAGAGAAGTTAGTCACTGCTCTAGTTCTGACTCCTGATGAATCCAAACTATTTGAGGTCTTCTGTGATGCTTCCCTTCAAGGTCTTGGTGTAGTGTTGATGCAAGAGAAGAAAGTTGTGGCCTATACCTCTCGGCAGTTGAAGCCCAACGAAAAGAACTACCCCATTCATGACCTCGAGTTGGCGGCAGTTGTCCATGCTCTTTTAACATGGATACATCTCTTGTTGGGAAGAAAAGTGGACATCTTCACTGATCATAAGAGTCTCAAGTACATCTTCACTCAACCAAACCTCAACCTCAGGTAAACTCGTTGGGTCGAAATGATTCAAGAGTATAATCCGATTATCGAATATACTCCAGGCAAGGCCAATGTAATTGCTGATGCATTGAGCAGGAAGGCTTACTGCAATAGTTTGATTATCAAGCCTTACCAACAGGAGCTTTGTGAAGCTTTCCGCAAACTCAATCTCCAAGTTGTTTCTCAAGGATTCCTTGCCAACCTCCAAGTCTCTCCTACTTTGGAAGATCAGATTCAGGAGGCTCAACTTCTTGATGCTATGGTGAAAAAGGTGAATATTGGGATTGCCAAGAGCCAACCCAAGTACAAATGCTATCGTCTTGATGACAAGGTGTTGGGAACGTAGTAATTTCAAAAAAATTCCTACACACACGCAAGATCATGGTGATTCATAGCAACGAGAGGGGAGAGTGTTGTCCACGTACCCTCGTAGACCGGAAGCAGAAGCGTTAGCACAACGTGGTTGATGTAGTCGTACGTCTTCACGATCCGACCGATCAAGTACCGAATGCACGGCAGCTGTGAGTTCAGCACATGTTTAGCCCGATGACGCCCCTCTAACTCTGATACAGCCGAGTGTTGAGGGAGAGTTTCTTCAGCACGACGGCGTGGTGACGATGTTGATGTTCTACTGACGCAGGGCTTCGCCTAAGCACCGCTACAGTATTATCGAGGTGGACTATGGTGGAGGGGGGCACCGCACACGGCTAAGAGACGATCAACTTGATCAACTTGTGTGTCTAGAGGTGCCCCCTGCCCATATATATAAAGGAGCAAGGGGGGGGTGCGGTCGGCCAAGGGGAGAGGCGCGCCCGAGGAGTCCTACTCCCACCGGGAGTAGGACTCCCCCCTTTTCCTAGTTGGATTAGGACTTGGGAGGGGGGAAGAAGGAAAGAGGGGAGCCGGCCCCCTTTTCCCTAAACCAATTCGGTTTGGGCCTTGTGGGGGGGGGCACACTTCCCTTGCTTCCCTCCTTTTCCACTAAGGCCAATGTAGGCCCATTAAGCCCCCGGGGGGTTCCGGTAACCCCCCGGTACTCCGGTAAAATCCCGATTTCACCCGGAACACTTCCGATATCCAAACATAGGCTTCCAATATATCAATCTTCATGTCTCGACCATTTCGAGACTCCTCGTCATGTACATGATCACATCCGGGACTCCGAACAACCTTCGGTACATCAAAACATAAAACTCATAATATAACTGTCATCGTAGCGTTAAGCGTGCGGACCCTACGGGTTCGAGAACTATGTAGACATGACCGAGACACGTCTCCGGTCAATAACCAATAGTGGAACCTGGATGCTCATATTGGCTCCTACATATTCTACGAAGATCTTTATCGGTCAGACCACATAACAACATACGTTGTTCCCTTTGTCATCGGTACGTTACTTGCCCGAGATTCGATCGTCGGTATCTCAATACCTAGTTCAATCTCGTTACCGGCAAGTCTCTTTACTCGTTCCGTAATACATCATCCCGCAACTAACTCATTATTTGCAATGCTTGTAAGGCTTAAGTGATGTGCATTACCGAGAGGGCCCAGAGATACCTCTCCGACAATCGGAGTGACAAATCCTAATCTCGAAATACGCCAACCCAACAAGTACCTTCGGGGACACCTGTAGAGCACCTTTATAATCACCCAGTTATGTTATGAAGTTTGGTAGCACACAGAGTGTTCCTCCAGTAAACAGGAGTTGCATAATCTCATAATCATAGGAACATATATAACTCATGAAGAAAGCAATAGCAACAAACTAAACGTTCAAGTGCTAAGCTAACGGAATGGGTCAAGTCAATCACATCATTCCCCTAATGATGTGATCCCGTTAATCAAATGAAAACTCATGTCTATGGTTTAGGAAACATAACCATCTTTGATCAACGAGCTAGTCAAGTAGAGGCATACTAGTGACACTCTGTTTGTCTATGTATTCACACATGTATTATGTTTTCGGTTAATACAATTCTAGCATGAATAATAAACATTTATCATGATATAAGGAAATAAATAATAACTTTATTATTGCCTCTAGGGCATATTTCCTTCAGTCGCCCACTTGCACTAGAGTCAATAATCTAGATTACACAGTAATGATTCTAACACCCATGGAGCCTTGGTGTTGGTCATGTTTTGCTCGTGTAAGAGGCTTAGTCAATGGGTCTGCAACATTCAGATCCGTATGTATCTTGAAAATTTCTATGTCTCCCACCTGGACTAGATCCCAGATGGAATTGAAGCGTCTCTTGATGTGCTTGGTTCTCTTGTGAAATCTGGATTCCTTCGCTAAGGCAATTGCTCCAGTATTGTCACAAAAGATTTTCATTGGACCCGATGCACTAGGTATGACACCTAGATCAGATATGAACTCCTTCATCCAGACTCCTTCATTTACTGCTTCCGAAGCAGCTATGTACTCGGCTTCACATGTAGATCCCGCCATGATGCTTTGTTTAGAACTGCACCAGCTGACAGCTCCACCGTTCAATGTAAACAAGTATCCGGTTTGCGATTTTGAATCGTCCGGATCAGTGTCAAAGCTTGCATCAACGTTACCGTTTACGATGAGCTCTTTGTCACCTCCATAAACGAGAAACATATCCTTAGTCCTTTTCAGGTATTTCAGGATGTTCTTGACCGCTATCCAGTGATCCACTCCTGGAATACTTTGGTACCTCCCTGCTAGACTTATAGCAAGGCACACATCAGGTCTGGTACACAGCATTGCATACATCATAGAGCCTATG
The DNA here is from genome assembly GCF_002162155.2 of Triticum dicoccoides. Classification (NCBI taxonomy): domain Eukaryota; kingdom Viridiplantae; phylum Streptophyta; class Magnoliopsida; order Poales; family Poaceae; genus Triticum; species Triticum dicoccoides. Next base: position 331,841,014 of record NC_041392.1, on the reverse strand, counting down.
GCTGAAGCATAGGGAACATCTTTCATTTTCTCTGTATCTTCTAGAGTGGTCGGGCATTGAGTCTTACTCAACTTCACACCTTTTAATACATGCAAGAACCATTTCTTTGCTTGATCCATTTTGAACTTCTTCAAAACTTTGTCAAGGTATGTGCTTTGTGAAAGTCCAATTGAGCGTCTTGGTCTATCTCTATAGATCTTAACCCCCAATATGTAAGAAGCTTCACCGAGTTCTTTCATTGAAAAACTCTTATTCAAGTATCCCTTTATGCTATCCAGAAATTCTATATCATTTCCAATCAGTAATGTGTCATCCACATATAATATCGGAAATGCTACAGAGCTTGGACTCACTTTCTCGTAAATACAAGCTTCTCCAAAAGTCTGTATAAAACCAAATGCTTTGGTCGCACTATCAAAGCGTTTATTCCAACTCCGAGAGGCTTGCACCAGTCCATAAATGGACCGCTGGAGCTTGCACACTTTGTTAGCTCCCTTTGGATCGACAAAACCTTCTGGTTGCATCATATACAACTCTTCTTCCAGAAATCCATTCAAGAATGCAGCTTTGACATCCATCTGCCATATTTCATAATCATAAAATGCGGCAATTGCTAACATGATTCAGATAGACTTAAGCATCGCTACGAGTGAGAAGGTCTCATCATAGTCAATCCCTTGAACTTGTCGAAAACCTTTTGCAAAAAGTCGAGCTTTATAGATAGTAACATTACCGTCAGCGTCAGTCTTCTTGAAGATCCATTTATTCTCAATTGCTTGCTGATCAATGGGCAAGTCAACCAAAGTCCACACTTTGTTCTCATACATGGATCCCATCTCAGATTTCATGGCCTCAAGCCATTTTGCGGAATCTGGGCTCAGAGTTCCTAGGTTTGTCATGGTCTAGTAACATAACTTCCAGAACAAGATTACCGTACCACTCTGGTGCGGATCTTACTCTAGTTGACCTACGAGGTTCAGTAACAACTTGATCTAAAGTTTCATGATCGTCATCATTAACTTCCTCACTAATTGGTGTAGAAGTCGCATAAACCATTTTCTGTGATGAACTACTTTCCAATAAGGGAGCAGGTACAGATACCTCATCAAGTTCTACTTTCCTCCCATTCACTTCTTTCGAGAGAAACTCCTTCTCTAGAAAAACTCCGAATTTAGCAACAAAAGTCTTGCCTTCGGATATATGATAGAAGGTGTACCCAATAGTCTCCTTTGGGTATCCTATGAAGACACATTTCTCCAATTTGGGTTCGAGCTTATCAGGTTGAAGCTTTTTCACATAAGCATCGCAGCCCCAAACTTTTAGAAACGACAACTTTGGTTTCTTACCAAACCACAGTTCATAAGGCGTTGTCTCAACGGATTTCGATGGTGCCCTATTTAACGTGAATGCGGCTGTCTAAAGCATAACCCCAAAACGATAGCGGTAAATCTGTAAGAGACATCATAGATCGCACAATATCTAGTAAAGTACGATTATGACGTTCGGACACACCATTACGCTATGGTGTTCCGGGTGGCGTGAGTTGCGAAACTATTCCGCATTGCTTCAATTGTAGACCAAACTCGTAACTCAAATATTCTCCTCCACGATCAGATCGTAGAAACTTCATTTTCTTGTTACGATGATTTTCAACTTCACTCTGAAATTCTTTGAACTTTTCAACTGTTTCAGACTTATGCTTCGTTAAGTAGATATACCCATATCTGCTTAAATCATCTGTGAATGTGAGAAAATAACGATATCCGCCACGAGCCTCAACATTCATCGGACCACATACATCTGTATGTATGATTTCCAACAAATCTGTTGCTCTCTCCATAGTTCCGGAGAACGGCATTTTAGTCGTCTTCCCATGAGGCATGGTTCGCAAGTACTAAGTGATTCATAATCAAGTGGTTCCAAAAGACCATCAGTATGGAGTTTCTTCATGCGCTTTACACCGATATGACCTAAACTGTAGTGCCACAAATAAGTTGCACTATCATTATCAACTCTGCATCTTTTGGCTTCAACATTATGAATATGTGTGTCACTACTATCGAGATTCAATAAGAATAGACCACTCTTCACGGGTGCATGACCATAAAAGATATTACTCATATAAATAGAACAACCATTATTCTCTGATTTAAATGAATAACCATCTCGCATCAAACAAGATCCAGATATAATGTTCATGCTCAATGCTGGCACCAAATAACAATTATTTAGGTCTAATACTAATCCCGAAGGTAGATGTAGAGGTAGCGTGCCGACCGCGATCACATCGACTTTGGAACCATTTCCCACACGCATCGTCACCTCGTCCTTAGCCAATCTTCGCTTAATCCGTTGCCCCTGTTTCGAGTTGCAAATATTAGCAACATAACTAGTATCAAATACCCAGGTGTTACTCCGAGCATTAGTAAGGTACACATCAATAACATGTATATCACATATACCTTTGTTCACCTTGCCATCCTACTTATCCGCCAAATACTTGGGGCATTTCTGCTTCCAGTGACCAGTCTGCTTGCAGCAGAAGCACTCAGTTTCAGACTTAGGTCCAGACTTGGGTTTCTTCTCATGAGCAGCAACTTGCTTGTTGTTCTTCTTGAAGTTCACCTTCTTCTTCCCTTTGCCCTTTTTCTTGAAACTAGTGGTCTTGTTGACCATCAACACTTGATGCTCCTTCTTGATTTCTACCTCTGCATCCTTTAGCATTGCGAAGAGCTCGGGAATTGTTTTATACATCCCTTGCATATTATAGTTCATCACGAAGCTCTTGTAGCTTGGTGGCAGTGATTGAAGAACTCTGTCAATGACACTATCAACCGGAAGATTAACTCCCAGTTGAGTCAAGTGATTATGATACCCAGACATTCTGAGTATATGTTCACTGACAGAATTATTCTCCTCCATCTTGCAGCCATAGAACTTATTGGAGACTTCATATCTCTCAATCCGGGAATTTGCTTGAAATATTAACTTCAACTCTTGGAACATCTCATATGCTCCATGACATTCAAAATGTCGTTGAAGTCCCAGTTCTAAGCCGTAAAGCATGGCACACTAAACTATCGAGTAGTCATCAGCTTTGCTCTGCCAAACGTTCTTAGCATCATCAGTTGCATCAGCAGTAGGCCTGGCACTCATAGGTGCTTCCAGGATGTAATTCTTCTGTGCAGCAATGAGGATAATCCTCAAGTTATGGACCCAGTCCGTGTAATTGCTACCATCATCTTTCAACTTTGCTTTCTCAAGGAACGCATTAAAATTCAACGGAACAACAACACGGGCCATCTATCTACAATCAACATTGACAAGAAAGATACTATCAGGTACTAAGTTCATGATAAATTTAAGTTCAATTAATCATATTACTTAAGAACTCCCACTTAGATAGACATCCCTCTAATCCTCTAAGTGATCACGTGATCCAAATCAACTAAACCATGTCTGATCATCACGTGAGATGGAGTAGTTTCAATGGTGAACATCACTATGTTGATCATATCTACTATATGATTCACGCTCGACCTTTCGGTCTCCATGTTCCGAGGCCATATCTGTTATATGCTAGGCTCGTCAAGTTTAACCTGAGTATTCCGCTTGTGCAACTATTTTGGACCCGTTGTATTTGAACATAGAGCCTATCACACCCATCATCACGTGGTGTCTCAGCACGAAGAACTTTCGCAACCGTGCATACTCAGGGAGAACACTTATACTTCGATAATTTAGTGAAGGATCATCTTATAATGCTACCGTCAATCAAAGCAAGATAAGATGCATAAAAGATAAACATCACATGCAATCAATATAAGTGATATGATATGGCCATCATCATCTTGTGTTTGTGATCTCCATCTCCGAAGCACCGTCATGATCACCATCGTCACCAGCGCGACACCTTGATCTCCATCGTAGCATCGTTGTTGTCTCGCCAATCTTATGCTTCCACGACTATCGCTACCGCTTAGTGATAAAGTAAAGCATTACAGGGCGATTGTATTGCATACAATAAAGCGACAACCATATGGCTCCTGCCAGTTGCCGATAACTCGGTTACAAAACATGATCATCTCATACAATAAAATTTAGCATCATGTCTTGACCATATCACATCACAACATGCCCTGCAGAAACAAGTTAGACGTCCTCTACTTTGTTGTTGCAAGTTTTATGTGGCTGCTACGGGCTTAGCAAGAACCGCTCTTACCTACGCAACAAAACCACAACGATAGTTTGTCAATTTGGTGCTGTTTTAACCTTAGCAAGGACCGGGCGTAGCCACACTCGGTTCAACTAAAGTTGGAGAAACCGACACCCGCCAGCCACCTATGTGCAAAGCACATCGGTAGAACTAGTCTCGCGTAAGCGTACGCGTAATGTCGGTCTGGGCAACTTCATCCAACAATACCGCCGAACCAAAGTATGACATGCTGGTAAGAATTATGACTTATATCGCCCACAACTCACTTGTGTTCTACTCGTGCATATAACATCAACGCATAAAACCTGGCTCGGATGCCACTTTTGGGGAACGTAGTAATTTCAAAAAAATTCCTATGCACATGCAAGATCATGGTGATGCATAGCAACGAGAGGGGAGAGTGTAGTCCATGTACCCTCGTAGACCAGAAGCGGACGCGTTAGCACAACACGGATGATGTAGTCATAAGTCTTCATGATCCGACCGATCAAGTACCGAATGCATGGCACCTCCGAGTTCAGCACACGTTGAGCCCGATGATGTCCCTCTAACTCCGATCCAGCCGAGTGTTGAGGGAGTGTTTCGTCAGCACGACGGCGTGGTGACGATGTTGATGTTCTACCGACGTAGGGCTTCGCCCAAGCACCGCTACAGTATTATTGAGGTGGACTATGGTGGAGGGGGGCACCGCACATGGCTAAGAGACGATCAACTTGATCAACTTGTGTGTCTAGAGGTGCCCCCCTGCCCCTGTATATAAAGGAGCAAGGGGGGTGCGGCCGGCCAAGGGTAGAGGCGCGTCGGAGGAGTCCTACTCCCACCGGGAGTACGACTCCCCCCTTTTTCCTAGTTGGATTAGTACTTGGGAGGGGGGAAGAAGGAAAGAGGGGGGGCAGCCCCCTTTGCCCTAAACCAATTCGGTTTGGGCCTTGGGGGGGGCGCGCCCCACACTTCCCTTGCTTCCCTCCTTTTCCACTAAGGCCCATGTAGGCCCATTAAGCCCCCGGGGGGTTCCGGTAACCCCCCGGTACTCCGGTAAAATCCCAATTTCACCCGGAACATTTCCGATATCCAAACATAGGCTTCCAATATATCAATCTTCATGTCCCGACCATTTCGAGACTCCTCGTCATGTCCGTGATCACATCCGGGACTCCAAACAACCTTCGGTACATCAAAACATAAAAATCATAATATAACTATCATCGTAGCGTTAAGCCTGCAGACCCTACGGGTTCGAGAACTATGTAGACATGACCCAGACACGTCTCCGGTCAATAACCAATAAGGAACCTGGATTCTCATATTGGTTCCTACATATTCTACGATGATCTTTATCGGTCAGACCGCATAACAACATACGTTGTTCCCTTTGGCATCGGTATGTTACTTGCCCGAGATTCGATCGTCGGTATCTCAATACCTAGTTCAATCTTGTTACTGGCAAGTCTCTTTACTCGTTCCGTAATACATCATCCCGTCACTAACTCATTATTTGCAATGCTTGCAAGGCTTAAGTGATGTGCATTACCGAGAGGGCCCGGAGATACCTCTCCGACAATTGGAGTGACAAATCCTAATCTCGAAATACGCCAACCCAAAAAGTACCTTCGGAGACACCTGTAGAGCACCTTTATAATCACCTAGCTACGTTGTGATGTTTGGTAGCACACAAAGTGTTCCTCCGGTAAACAGGAGTTGCATAATCTCATAGTCATAGGAATATGTATAAGTCATGAAGAAAGCAATAGCAACAAACTAAACGATCAAGTGCTAAGCTAACGGAATGGGTCAAGTCAATCACATCATTCTCCTAATGATGTGATCCCGTTAATCAAATGACAACTCATGTCTATGGTTTAGGAAACATAACCATCTTTGATCAACGAGCTAGTCAAGTAGAGGCATACTAGTGACACTCTGTTTGTCTATGTATTCACACATGTATTATGTTTCCGGTTAATACAATTCTAGCATGAATAATAAACATTTATCATGATACAAGGAAATAAATAATAACTTTATTATTGCCTCTAGGGCATATTTCCTTCACAAGGATACTCTATTCTTCGAGGATCGCATTGTTGTGCCTAAAGGTGACCTTCGTCAAGTCAGTATGAACGAGGCTCACAATTCACTCCTCTCTATTCACCCTGGAAGTACAAAGATGTACCAGGATCTCAAGCAGTCATATTGATGGACTCGAATGAAGCGTGAGATTGCTCAGTTCGTGAATGAATGTGATGTCTGCAGAAGAGTGAAAGCAGAACACCAACGACCCGCTGGTCTCCTCCGACCTCTTGCCATTCCAGAATGGAAGTTTAACCATATTGAGATGGACTTCGTGACTGGATTTCCAAAGTCCAAGCGTGGCAATGATGCTATCTTTGTTGTCATCAACAAGCTCACCAAAGTGGCTCATTTTCTTCCTATCAAAGAATCTATCACAACAGCTCAGTTGGCAGAGCTATAAACCTCCATGATTGTCTCTCCGCACAGAATTCCGCAGTTGATATCTTCATATCATGGCAGCATCTTCACCTGTAATTCTGGGATTCTTTTCAGAAGGCCATGGGCACCAACATTCATTTCAGCACAACTTTTCATCCTCAAACTAGTGGCCAAGTCGAGAGGGTCAATCAAATTCTTGAAGATATGCTTGGGCATGTGTCATCTCTTTCGGTATGAAGTGGGAAGATTGTCTTCCATATGCCGAGTTGTCCTACCACAACAACTTCCAAGCTAGTTCGGGCAAGGCCCCATTCGATATTCACTATGGCAGGAAGTGGCGTACTCCTCTAAATTGGTCAGAGACTGGTGAACGCCAACTTCTTGGCAATGACTTGATCACAGAGGCTGAAGAAATGTGTAAAGTCATTCGTGAAAATCTCAAAGCCACGCAATCGCGTAGAAGAGTTACTATGATAGAAAACATCGTGACTTGGCTTTCAAGATCGGAGATCATGTCTACCTCCGCATCTCTCCAATGAAAGGTACTCGTCGCTTCGGTATCAAAGGGAAGCTTGCCCCTAGATACGTGGGTCCTTTAAAGACCATTGGCAAAAGAGGCGATCTCGCCTATCAACTTGAGCTTCCATCCAACTTTGCAAATGTGCATGACGTGTTTCACTTGTCTCAACTCCGCAAGTGTTTCAAGACTCCTGACCGCACCGTCGACTTATCATGAGCACCCCGTTGCTATTCTTGAAGAAACTGAGCGCAAGACTCGCAACAAGTCTATCAAATTCCTGAAAGTCAAGTGGTCACATCATTCCGACCGTGAAGCCACCTGGGAACGCGAGGACCACCTCCTTTCTGAGTACCCGGTGTTTTTCCAGTCCTAGATATCGGGACGAGATCCTTTCATAGTGGTGGAGTGTTGTAACACCCCGTATGTAACTTGCCATATTTGTATTCCAACTCTTGCCATTTCCGGCACTAAGTTATGATATTTCCTCGTTGTCGGGTTTTTGTCTCCGTGTTGTTTTGTCTTTGTCATGCATCTCATATCATGTCATCATGTGCATTGCATTTGCAAACGTGTTCGTCTCATGCATCCGAGCATTTTCCCCGTTGTCCGTTTTGCATTCCGGCGCTCCTATGTCCTTTGGTGTCCCTTTCTACCTATTTTCATGTGCGGGTACTAAACATTTTCGGATTGGACCGAGACTTGCCAAGCGGCCTTGGTTTACTACCGGTAGACCGCCTGTCAAGTTTCGTGCCATTTGGACTTCGTTTGATACTCCAAGGTTAACCGAGGGACCGAAAAGGCCTCGTGTGTGTTGCTGCCCAACACCCCTCCAAAGAAGCCCACAACCCACCTAAACCTCCTCCATCATCTAGATCATTCGATTACAATCGCGTGGCCAAAAACCGTGCTCAATTTGGAGCCTCCTAGCTCCTCCTACTTATAAAAAGGCCCTCCCATTCCAAATCCGGACGAAACCCTAGACCCCTCCCTCTCCACGCGCCGCCGGACAAAATCCCGGCCGGCCGGACACATCCGCTCCGCCCCGCTGCCGCCACGTGTCGTGCTGGGGTTCGTCCGTCCGCGCGCCCCACTTCACCGCACCGCCAGGGCCCGCGGGGCCCATCGCCGGCCTTCCCCGGCACGAAGCCGCGCGCCCCTCGCGCCCTCGCGCCCCGCCGTCTTCCTCCTCGACCCGCGCCGCCCTGATCTGCTCCAGCCGTCGCGCCGCCGTCCAAGCTCGCCATTGGCTTCCGCCATCGCCAAGCTCGCCGACGCCGAGCCACCGCCCTTCCTTGTCAACGTAGCTGCGCGCCCCTCGCCTCCGCAGCGCCGCGCCGCCGTCTCCTCTCGCCGGAAGCTGCCCAGATCCGCCGCCCCCTCGCCGGCCCACTCTGCTCTGGCGACCACCACTCTCCTCCGGCGAGCACAAACCCACCTCGGTTCATGTGCGTTCGACAACTACAGTGAACCCTAGATCCGGATCGGTTGACTTCTTCCCTCTCTCCCTAGTACTTTTATGCAGTTTTCATCGCATCATAACTCTGCAATCATGGCTCCATTTCGGGCGTGTACCATATCAAATTGTTCGTCTCGACGAGTACTTCATTTCATGTCATTGCACCATGTTCATTTGAGCTCATCTTGATGCCCTAAATGTTGTTGCAAGAGTGCTAGTTTCTGTTAGTTTCATATGCATATCAGTAATTGGACTTTTGTCATTTTTGCCATGATTGATGTGTGCCTCCTATGATCTTGAGCCATGCATGTGTTTTGAAGTATGCCATGCCATCTTTACAGGGGTGTATGCCATGTATTTTTGTGATCTCTATGGTGACTAGCACAAGCGTGCAAAGTAGCTCTCGTAATGTTGCTGATTTCAGGGACTTAGAAATATTCTAAGTCTTTGCCCTATTAATATTTTTATGCCATGTATTCTTGCTACCACAGAGTGATCCATGCCTCTTTTGATCAGTAAGGATGTTTTGTAGATATTGTTGTGCTCTATCCATCCATGTCTTTGTTTGCAATTATGGAGCACCCTAGCTTGACTCAATCGAGCTCTACTTTTTCTATAAAATGTTCCTGGCAGAATGTTTACATGTTAAGCATTTTTGCCGAGCTTGTTGTAGTTGATCCATGCATGCTATGATGTTGTTCTTGCCATGTTTAGCTTCTATGCCATGTCTATGTGCTGGGTGTATGCTTAGTTTGTCATGCAATGCCTTGTGGTGAGTGCATCGAGCTCGTAAACATGCCTACTTAATATCTGTTTTGCCATGTTCCAGTTTTCTGCTAAGTCTGAATCGGTTAACGATAATTGCTATGTTCACATGGCTGCCATTGTATTTTATGATCCCTTTTGGCTTATGGTCAGTAAGGGACTTTTGTTGTATGCTTTGAGTAGATTCATGCCATGCTTTGCTTTGTCATGATATGTTCCTGTAGCATGTTGTTATCGTTCTCTAAACATTGCTTCCTGATGTTAAATTCCTGACATGGTGTTATTTTCACTAAGTCTGTAACCTGATATCTTTTGCACTTTTGCCATGCTTGTTTGAACCTGCTATTGAGTGAATTAGCCATATCTTAGTGTTCATCTTTTTTCAATCATCTTGAGTGGATCCCTGCCATGTATTTGGTTGCTATGTTAGAGTACAGGAGCTTGTTGTTCTTGATGCATTTAGATGGCCTCGTGCTGTTAATCGCAGATCGGTGCCATATTTGTTTTGCTTGTCATTTGCAACCCGTGCATCCAATTCTGGTGATCTTTATATCGATTTCAACTGAAATCAACTCATCTTTCCAGTGGCACTCTTGGTTTTCCAAGTTGAGGCCAGGTTCAATCTTTCCTTTCCGAAACAAGCATATGCACCGCATATCTCATCCTGCATATCATGCCATGTTTTGCATCATGTTGTTTGTGCATTGCACATGGTTGATTGTGTCTCCCTTTGCATGTGTTCTTGCTTTGAGTAGAGCCGGGAGACGAGTACATGATCGAGGAGCACGTTGAGTACGCTTACGAGGATCAAGCTAACGTCAACTCGGAGAACTTTGCAGGCAAGATGACCATACCATTGAAATCACTTCTATCTTTGCTTGCTAGATGCTCGCTCTATTGCTATGCCTATGCTACGATACCTACCACTTTCTTATCATGCCTCCCATATTGCCATGTCAAACCTCTAACCCACCTTGTCCTAGCAAACCATTGTTTGGCTATGTTACCGCTTTGCTCAGCCCCTCTTATAGCGTGGCTAGTTGCAGGTGAACATTGGAGTCTGTTCCTTGTTGGCACATGTTTATTGTTGGGATATCATTATATTATCTTGTCTACTTTAATGCATCTATACACTTGGTAAAGGGTGGAAGGCTCGGCCTTATGCCTGGTGTTTTGTTCCACTCTTGTCGCCCTAGTTTCCGTCATACCGGTGTTATGTTCCTTGTTTTTGCGTTCCTTACACAGTTGGGTTATAATGGGAACCCCTTGACAGTGCGCCTTGAATAAAACTCCTCCAGCAATGCCCAACATTGGTTTTACCATTTTCCACCTAGCCTCTTTTTCCCTTGGGTTTCCGGAGCCCGAGGGTCATCTTTATTTAACCCCCCCCGGGCCAGTGCTCCTCTGAGTGTTGGTCGAAACTAGAGCCCCTTGCAGCGCCACCTCAGGGAAACTCGAGGGCTGGTTTTAGTTGTATGGATTGCTTATCCGGTGTGCCCTGAGAACGAGATATGTGCAGATCCTATCGGGATTTGTCGGCACATTCGGGTGGCTTTGCTGGACTTGTTTTACCATTGTCGAGATGTCTTGTAACCGGAATTCCGAGTCTGATCGGATTTTCTTGGGAGAAGGAATATCCTTCATTGACCGTGAGAGCTTGTGATGGGCTAAGTTGGGACACCCCTGTAGGGATTTGAACTTTCGAAAGTTGTGCCCACGGTTATGGGAACATGGGAATTTTTTAAAGTCCGGTTGTCGAAAACCCGAAACTTAACTTAATTAAAATGAATCAACAGAGTGTGTGGCCGTGATGGTCTCTTTTCGGCGGAGTTCGGGAAGAGAACACGGTCTCGAGATATGCTTGAACGTAGGTTGTTCTAGGATCACTTCTTGATCTTAGTTTATCGACTGTGCCTTTGCCTTCTCTTCTCGCTCTCTTTTGCGTATGTTAGCCACCATATATGCTAGTGCTTGCTGCAGCTCCACCTCATACCTTTTTCCCTACCTATAAGCTTAAATAGTATGATCGCGAGGGTGTGAGATTGCTGATTTCCCGTGACTCATAGATTACTTCAAAACCATATGCAGGGACCGATGATACCGCTCTAGGGGATTCGACTGAGCTCAAGTGGGAGTTCGATGAGACTCAGGATGTTACTATGTTTTCTTTCCAGACGATCAGTAGTGGTGCCCCGTTGGAGTGATCGGGGACTTTGTTGCATTTGGGGTTGATCTTTATTTTGGTTCCGTAGCCAGGCCTTGATTGTACCTGGATGAATGTAATGATATTTATGCTATTGTGTGACGCGGCGAGTGTAAGCCAACAATGTACCTCTTTTCCTTATTCATTACATGGGTTGTTGTGAAGTTACCTCACTTGCGATATTGCTTACAACGCGGTTATGCCTCTAAGTCGTGCTTCGACACGTGGGAGATACAGCCGCATCGTGGGCGTTACAATGCTTTGGGTAAACTTCTCTGATTTAAGTTTTTCTAAATTACTGATCGCATTTAAGTGTTTTGCATATGCGCCATGCTTAGATCATGGTTATAGTATAGCCAATATGATGTTGGCCATATCATATATAGTACGTATATAATGTGAAGAAACGAGTGGTAGTACTACCAACTACAAGATGAACTATAAGAAATACTAATATGTACGTACTGAAGAGTTAAAGTAATGAGAAGGAGCATAACATAGTTATGCTGGGGGCTCAGGACCACACACCCCTCAAATAAAAGTAAGGACCCTAAAATTAAACTAAGCAACTAATCCGGTAGACACGGCATTAGAACCACCATGAGCAACGACACTGCCACCTTACTCGGACTCCTCGTCCACCCGCTCGACTTCGTCATTGTCCCTCTTCCTCTTGGCCGATACTTCTTTTCTTGAACCGCACAATTGGCTCTCGCTCTTCATCCAACCCTTCTAGATATTTAAACAAAGACAGACATCCATTGTAGCATACTCGATGTGGTCTCTATCTAGTACATTCCACTGTCACGCAAGATGAAACTTGGATGGAGGTCTTGTCAGTTTACCATACAAAGGATCAATCATGGTTGCTGCCAGGGTCAGCATTGAAGGCTGATGGGAGGACACCAGCCCTTTCCTTTGGAGGTCGAAGGGTTGGCCTACAACGAGACCTATCTGATCCAGGACTTTTATGTCGTTCATAAAGTTTACATAAACGAATTTGACTTTGCCGCCCGCAAGGAAGTTCTTAAAATCCTCGCACACAACGTCGGCATGGCATATGTGGTAGACTAAGCACAAGTTATGCACGCAAACCTGGATCACGGCGGGCTTCTTCCTCTCTTCCTCCTTTAGATTCTTCTCTTTTCTAGGACTGTGGTGTACTCAACATCTAGCCCAGGGACCCACTCATCACCATTTTACTTTTTGATTATGCATCTGAAGCGAGGAAGGCATCCTTTCACCATCGCAGAAGAATGGGTGTTGATGACGTCGAACTCATCCCGGTGATGGTTCTAACCTTGTACTCACCGCCGATCATGGAGATTTGGGACACCATGATACGGGCTTCCGAGAGCCCTTGGATGTGAGATCAAACGGTTGTATGGAGTGATTCTAGACCTATGGGTGAATATCCTATCCTGGAGGGTTATCCTGCAAATTTTTAGCAACTTAGCATGCAACCATTCGATCTTAGATCCAAGGGCTGTCACCAGCCCATATCATGGTCGCTCCTACCACGACCGTCGCCTCGCGCGTGCGGCGACGCCCTTGGAGATTTTAGACGGCTATAAATGAGTATTTTTTTTGCCTACTTCGCATGCATGAAACTACTTCCTTTGTCCAGGTGCGTTAGCCTATCTGATGTTGGCATGTCATACATAGTCATCACTTAGTCACTCATACAACAAGGTTAGCTAGAAGGTTGGTCATAAGAGTATATTTTTACTTCTGTCTATCTCTTTCTTAGTACTATTTATTGCATTTTCCAAGGAGTTGTTGGGAAACGCAGTATTTCAAAAAATGTCCTTCGATCACGCAAAAAAATCCCTCATAGGCCGAAAGCGGAAGCATTTAGTAACGCGGTTGTTGTAGTCGAACGTTTTCGCGATCCAACCGACCCTAGCACTGAACGTAAGACACCTCCGTGTTTAGCACATATTCAGCACGATGACGTCCCTCGAGCTCTTGACCCAGTTGAGGATAAGGTAGAGTTTCATTAGCACGACGACATGTTTGGCGGTGAAGATGAAGTTACCGGCGCAGGGCTTCGCCTAAGCACTAAAGCGATATGACCGAGGTGTGTAAATGTGGAGGGGGCGCCAGACACGGCTAAGAGAAGACTTCATGTGTCTTTGGGGTGCCCCCTTCCCACGTATATAAAGGACGGGGGAAGAGGAGTCCGGCCCAAGGGGGGTGCACCATAGGGGGAGTCCTACTTGGACTCCCGGTCCAAGTAGGATTCGCACCCCCTTTCCTATTCCATCTAGGAGAAGAAGGGAAGGAGGAAGAGGGGAGAAGGAAAGAGGGGGCGCCGCCCCCTCCTAGTCCAATTCGGACTAGCCATGAGGGGGCTGCGCGGCCACCCCTTATGGCCATTCTCTCCTTTCCCCTAAAGCCCATTAAGGCCCATTACTTCTCGGGGGGTTCCGATAACCTCCCGGTACTCCAGAAAATACCCGAAACACTTTGGAACCATACTGGTGTTCGAATATAACCTTCCAATATATTGATTTTTACCTCTCGACAATTTCGAGACTCCCGTCATGTCCGTGATCTCATCTGGGATTCCGAACAATCTTCGGTCATCAAATCACATAACTCATAATACAAATCGTCATCGAACGTTAAGCGTGCGGACCCTACGGGTTCGAGAACTATGTAGACATTACCGAGACACATCTCCGGTCAATAACCAATAGCGGAACTTGGATGCTCATATTGGCTCCTACATATTCTACGCACATCTTTATCGGTCAAACCGCATAACAACATACGTTGTTCCCTTTGTCACATGTTTGTAACTTGCCCGAGATTCGATCGTCGGTATCATCATACCAATTTCAATCTTATTACTCGCAAGTCTCTTTGCTCGTTCCATAATGCATCATCCCATAACTAACTCATTAGATTGCTTGCAAGGCTTATAGTGATGTGCATTGCTGAGAGGGCCCAGAGATACCTCTCCGATACATGGAGTGACAAATCCTAATCTCAATCTATGCCAACTCAACAAACACCATCAGAGACACTAGTAGAGCATCTTTATAATCACCCAGATATATTGTGACGTTTGATAGGACACAAGTTGTTCCTTCGGTATTCGGGAGTTGCATAATCTCATAGTCAGGGGAACATGTATAAGTCATGAAGAAAGCAATAGCAATAAAACTAAACGATCATTATGCTAAGCTAACAGATGGGTCTTGTCCATCCCATCATTCTCTAATGATGTGATCCCGTTCATCAAATGAAAACACATGTCTATGGTCAGGAAACTTAACCATCTTTGATTAACAAGCTAGTCAAGTAGAGCCATACTAGGGGCACTTTGTTTTATCTATGTATTCACACATGTACTAGTTTCCGGTTAATACAACTCTAGCATGAATAATAAACATTTATCATGATATAAGGAAATATAAATAACAACCTTATTATTGCCTCTAGGGCATATTCCCTTCAGTCTCCCACTTGCACTAGAGTTAATAATATAAATTACATAGTAATGATTCTAACACCCATGGAGTCTTGGTGCTGATCATGTTTAGCTCGTGAGAGAGGCTTAGTCAATGGGTCTGCGACATTTAGATCCGTGTGTATCTTGCAAATCTCTATGTCTCCCTCCTTGACTTGATCACGGATGGAATTGAAGCGTCTCTTGATGTGTTTAGTTCTCTTGTGAAATCTAGATTCCTTTGCAAAGGCAATTGCTCTAGTATTGTCACAAAAGATTTTTATTGGACCTGATGCACTAGGTATTACACCTAGATCAGATATGAACTCCTTCATCCACACTCCTTCATTTGCTCCTTCCAAAGCAGCTATGTACTCCGCTTCACACATAGATCCCGCCACGATGCTCTACTTGGAACACCACCAACTGACAGCTCCACAAGTAAATATAAATAAGTATCTGGTTTGTGACTTAGAGTCATCCGCATCTGTGTCAAAGCTTACATCAACATAACCATTTACGACGAGCTCTTTGTCACCTCCATAAACGAGAAATATATCCTTAGTTCTTTTTAGGTATTTTAGGATGTTCTTGACCGCTGTCCAGTTATCCACTCCTGGATTACTTTGGTACCTCCCTGCTAAACTTATAACAAGGCACAGATCAGGTCTGGTACACAACATTGCATACATGATAGAACCTATGGCTGAGGCATAGGGAATGACTTTCATTTTCTCTCTATCTTCTGAAGTGGTCAGGCATGAAGTCTGACTCAGCTTCGCACCTTGTAATACAGGCAAGACCTTTCTTTGACTGATCCATTTTGAAATTCTACAAAACTTTATCGAGGTATATGCTTTGTGAAAGTCCAATTAAGCATCTTGATCTATCTCTATAGATCTTGATACCCAATATATAAGTAGCTTCATCGAGGTCTTTCATTGAAAAATTCTTATCCAAGTATCCTTTTACGCTATCCAGAAATTCTGTATTATTTCCACTCAATAATATGTCGTCCACATATAATATTAGAAATGCTATAGAGCTCCCACTCACTTTCTTGTAAATAAAGGATTCTCCAAAAGTCTGTATAAAACCATATGCTTTGATCACACTATCAAAGCGTATATTCCAACTCCAGTCCATAAATGGATCGCTGGAGCTTGCACACTTTGTTAGCACCTTTTGGAACGACAAAACCTTTTGCATCATATACAATTCTTCTTTATGACATCCATTAAGGAATGCAGTTTTGACATCCATTTGCCAAATTTCATAATCATAAAATGCGGCAATTGCTAACATTATTCGGACAAATTTATGCATTGCTACGGGTGAGAAGGTCTCATCGTAGTAAACACCTTGAACTTTTCGAAAACCTTTCACAACAAGTCGAGCTTTGTAGACAACAACATTAACGTTAGCGTCAGTCTTCTTCTTGAAGATCCATTTATTCTCTATGGCTTGCCAATCATAGGGCAAGTCAACCAAAGTCCATACTTTGTTCATACATGGATCCCATCTCAGATTTCATGGCCTCAAGCCATTTCACGGAATCTGGCCTCATCGTCGCTTCCTCATAGTTCGTAAGTTCATCATGGTCAAGTAACATGACCTCCAGAACAGGATTACCGTACCACACAAATGTCGATCATACTCTTGTTAACCTATGAGGTTCGGTAGTAACTTGATAAGAAGTTTCATGATCATCATCATTAACTTCCTCGCTGATTGGTGTAGGAATCATCGGAACTGATTTCTGTGATGAACTACTTTCCAATAAGGGAAAAGGTACAATTACCTCATCAAGTTCTACTTTCCTCCCACTCACTTCTTTTGAGAGAAACTCCTTCTGTATAAAGGATCCATTCTTAGCAACGAATATCTTGCCTTCGGATCTACGATAGAAGGTGTACCCAACAGTTTCCTTTGGGTATCCTATGAAGACACATTTCTCCAATTTGGGTTCGAGCTTATCAGGTTGAAGCTTTTTCACATAAGCATCGCAGCCGCAAACTTTAAGAAATGACAGCTCACAGTTCACATGGTGTCGTCTCAACGGATTTAGATGATGCTATGTTGAACGTGAATGCAACCGTCTCTAAAGCATAACCCCAAAACGATAGCGGTAAATCAGTAAGAGACTTCATAGATTGCACAATATCTAATAGAGTGCAGTTACGCCATTCGGACAAACCATTACGTTGTGGTGTTCCAGTGGCGTGAGCTGCGAAACTATTCCACATTGTTTCAAATGAAGACCAAACTCATAACTGAAATATTCGCCTCCACGATCAGATCGTAGAAACTTTATTTTCTTGTTACGATGATTTTCCACTTCACTCAGAAATTCTTTGAACTTTTCAAATGTTTCAGACTTATGTTTCATCAAGTAGGTATACCCATATCTTCTCAAATCATCGGTGAAGGTCAGAAAATAACGATACCCGTCGCGAACCTCAACACTCATCGGACCGCATACATCAATATGTATTATTTCCAATAAGTCAGTTGCTCGCTCCATTGTTCCGGAGAACGGAGTCTTAGTCATCTTGCCCATGAGGCATGGTTTGCAAGCATCAAGAGATTCAAAATCAAGTGATTCCAAAAGCCCATCAGCATGGAGTTTCCTCATGCGCTTTACACCAATATGACCTAGACGCCAGTGCCACAAATAAGTTGCACTATCATTATTAAACTTGTATCTTTTGGCTTCAATATTATGAATATGTGTATCACTACTATCGAGATTCGACAAAAATAGACCACTCATCAAGGGCGCATGACCATAAAAGACATTACTCATATAAATAGAACAACCATTATTCTCTGATTTAAATGAATAACCGTCTCGCATCAAACAAGATCCAGATATAATGTTCATCCTCAACGCTGGCACCAAAAAATAATTATTTAGGTCTAAAACTAATCCCGACGGTAAATGTAGAGGTAGCGTGCCGGCGGCGATCACATCCACTTTGGAACCATTTCCCACACGCATCGTCACCTCATCCTTAGCCAATCTATGTTCGATCCATAGCCCCTGTTTCGAGTTGCAAATATGGGCAACATAACCAGTATCAAATACCCAGGCACTACTACAAGCATTAGTAAGGTACACATCAATAACATGTATATCAAATATACCTTTCACTTTGCCATCCTTCTGATCCGCCAAATACTTGGTGCAGTTCCGCTCGCAGTGACCAGTCCCTTTGGAGTAGAAGCACTCAGTCTCAGGCTTAGGTCCAGACTTGGGCTTCTTCACTTGAGCAGCAACTTGCTTGCCATTCTTCTTGAAGTTCCCCTTCTTCCCTTTGCCCTTTTTCTTGAAACTAGTGGTCTTGTTAACCATCAGCACTTGATGCTCCTTCTTCATTTCTACCTCCGCAGCCTTTAGCAATGCGAAGAGCTCAGGAATTGTCTTATCATCCCTTGGATATTATAGTTCATCATGAAGCTTTTGTAGCTTGGTGGCAGTGATTGAAGAACTCCCTCAATGACACAATCATGAGGAAGATTAACTCCCAGTTGAGTGAAGTGGTTGTGGTACCCAGACATTCTGAGTATATGTTCACTGACAGAACTATTCTCTTCCATCTTGCAGCTATAGAATTTTTTAGAAACTTCATATCTCTCTATTCGGGCATTTGCTTGAAATATTAACTTCAACTCCTGGAACATCTCATATGCTCCATGACATTCAAAATGTCTTTGAAGTCCTGATTCTAAGCCGCAAAGCATGGCACACTGAACTATCAAGTATTCATCAGCTTTACTCTAGTCATCTAAATGATCACATGATCCATATCAACTAAACCATGTCCGATCATCACGTAAGATGGAGTAGTTTTGAATGGTGAACATCACTATGTTGATCATATCAACTATATGATTCACGTTCGACCTTTTGGTCTCAGTGTTCCGAGGCCATATCTGCATATGCTAGGCTCGTCAAGTTTAACCCGAGTATTCTGCATGTGCAAAACTGGATTGCATCCGTTGTATGTGAACCTAGAGCTTATCACACCCGATCGTCACGTGGTGTCTCGGCATGACGAACTGTAGCAACGGTGCATACTCAGGGAGAACACTTGTACCTTGAAATTTAGGGAGGGATTATCTTATAATGCTACCGCTGTACTAAGCAAAATAAGATGCATAAAAGATAAACATCACATGCAATCAAAAAAAGTGATATGATATGGCCATCATCATCTTGTGCCTTTTGATCTCCATCTCCAAAGCACCGTCATGATCACCATCGTCACCGGCTTGACACCTTGATCTCCATCGTAGCATCGTTGTCGTGTCGCCAACTATTGCTTCTACGACTATCACTACCGCTTAGTGATAGAGTAAAGGAATTACATGGTGATTGCATTTCATACACTAAAGCGACAACCATAAGGCTCCTGCCAGTTGCCGATAACTTTTACAAAACATGATCATCTCATACAACAACTTATATCTCATCACGTCTTGACCATATCACATCACAACATGCCCTACAAAAACAAGTTAGACGTCCTCTACTTTGTTGTTGCAAGTTTTACATGGTTGCTACGGGCTTCCAGCAAGAACTGTTCTTACCTACGCATCAAAACCACAACGATTGTTTGTCAAGTGTGTTGTTTTAACCTTCAATAAGGATCGGGCGTAGTCAAACTTGATTCAACTAGAGTTGGAGAAACAGACGCCCGCCATCCACATGTGTGCAAAGCACATCGGTAGAACCAGTCTCATGAACACGGTCATCTAATGTCGGTCCAGGCCGCTTCATCCAACAATACTGCCGAATCAAAGTAGGACGTTACTGGTAAGCAGTATGACTATTATCGCCCACAACTCTTTGTGTTCTACTCCTGCATAAAACATCTATGCAAAGACCTGGCTCGGATGCCACTGTTGGGGAACGCAGTATTTCAAAACAATTACTATGATCAGGCAAGATCTATCTAGAAGATACATAGCAACAAGAGGGGAGTCTGTGTCCACGTACCCTCGTAGACAGAAAGCGGAAGCACTTAGTAACATGGTTGATGTAGTCGAACGTCTTCGCGATCCAACCGATCCTAGCACCGAACGTACGACGCCCCCGTGTTCAGCACACGTTCAGCACGATGACGTTGCTCGAGCTCTTGATCCAGTTGAGGACGAGGGAGAGTTTTGTTAGCATGATGGCATGTTTGACAATGATGATGAAGTTACCGGCACAGGGCTTCGCCTAAGCACTACAACGATATGATCGTGGTGTGTAACTACGGAGGGGGGGGCACCGCACACGGCTAAGAGAAGACTTGGTGTGTCTTTGGGGTGCCCCCTTCCCACGTATATAAAGGAGGGGGAAGAGGAGGCCGGCCCAAGGGGGGCGCGCCATAGGGGGGAGTCCTACTTGGATTCCTGGTCCAAGTAGGATTCACCCCCCTTTCCTATTCCAACTAGGAGAAGGATGGAAGGATGAAGAGGGGAGAACGAAGGAGGGGGGCACCGCCCCTCCTAGTCCAATTCGGACTAGCCATGAGGGGGAGCGCGGAAACCCATTGTGGCCCTTCTCTCCTTTCCCCTAAATCCCATTAAGGCCCATTACTTCCTCAGGGGGTTCCGGTAACCTCCCGGTACTCCAGAAAATACCCAAAATACTTCGGAACTATTCCGGTGTCCGAATATAACCTTCCAATATATCGATTTTTACACCTCGACCATTTAGAAACATCTCGTCATGTCTGTGATCTCATCCGGGAGTCCGAACAATATTCGGTCATCAAATCACATAACTCATAATACAAATCATTATCGAACGTTAAGCATGCGAACCTTACAGGTTCGAGAACTATGTAGACATGACCGAGACACATCTCCGGTCAATAACCAATAGCGGAACTTGGATACTCATATTGGCTCCTACATATTCTATGAAGATCTTTGTAACGCCCACGATGCGGCTATATCTCCCACGTGCCGAGGCACGACTTAGAGGCATAACCGCATTGTGGTTCTGTCGCGAGAAGGGTCATCTTCACACAATCCCATGTAATGAACAAGAAAGGGGTAAATAGATAGTTGGCTTCCAAACGCCACGTCACACAATGATCAAATATTTCATACATCATTCAGAGTACACACATAGTCCGACTACGGACAAATCCAAATGAAAAGAAGATAACCCCAAATGCTAAATCCCCGATCGTCCCAACTGGGCTCCACTACTGATCATCAAGAAACAAAACATAGTAATGACCAAGGTCCTTGTCGAACTCCCACTTGAGTTCGGTAGCATCACCTGCAGTGGTATCATCGGCACCTGCAACTATTTTGGTAGTATCTGTGAGTCACGAGGACTCAACAATCTCAAGACCCGCGAGATCAAGACTATTTAAGATTATGGGTAGGATAAGGTAATGAGGTGGAGTTGCAGCAAGCGCTAAGAAAATATGGTGGCTAACATACGAAAATAAGAGTAAGATGAGAAGCTACGCAATGGTCGTGAAGCTGGAAGTGATCAACAAGTGTTCACTTCCAAAACCGTGTTCACTTCCAGGACTCCGCTGAAAAGAGACCATCACGGCTACACACGCGGTTGATTCATTTTAATTAAGTCAAGTGTAAATTTCTCTACAACCGGATAATAACAAATTCCCATCTACCACATAACTGCAGGCACGACTCTCGAAAGTTTATGCCATGCAGGGGTGTCCCAACTTAGCCCATCACAAGCTCTCACGATCAACGAAGGATATTCCTTCTCTCCGGAAAGACCCGATCAGTCTCACAATCCTAGTTACAAGACATTTTGGCAATGGTAAAACAAGACCAGCAAGACCGCCCGATGTGTCAAATCCCGATAGGAGTCGCACGTATCTCGTTCTCAGGGCACACCGGATGGGCAAGACGTCGGGTTGGCTGAGACCCTGGTTGCCCAGGGGGCGCCGGACATCGCCCAGTTTGGACCGACACTCAAAGGAGCACTGGCCCAGGGGGGTTAAATAAAGATGACCCTTGGGTTTATAACTCCCAAGGGAAAAGTATAGGTTGTTATTAGGCAAATGTTAAAACCAAGGTTGGGCCTTGCTAGAGGAGTTTTATTCAAAGCGAACTGTCAAGGGGGTCCCATAACCCCAACCGCGTAAGGAACACAAAATCAAGGAACATAACACTAGTATGATGGGAACTAGGGTGGCAAGAGTGGAACAAAACACCGAGCAAAAGGCCAAGCCTTCCACCCTTTGCCAAGTATATAGATGCATTAATTAAATAAGCGGTATTTTGATATCCCAACATATCCATGTTCAAAACATGGAACAACCTGCAAGGCACCTACAACTAGCAACGCTATAAGAGGGGCTAAGCAAAAGCAGTAACATAGGCAAACAACGGTTTGCTAGGAAGGTGGGTTAGAGGCTTGACATGGCATATGGGAGACTTGATAAACAAGTGGTAGGTAGCATGACATAGCAATAGAGCGAATAATTAGCAATCAAAGATAGAAGTGATATCGGGGGTAATGATCATCTTGCCTGAAATCCCGCTAGGAAGAAGACTGAATCCATGAAGTAGATGAACCAACGTAGTCGAATAGATCCTCACAATCGCAATGTAACAGGAACTATCGAGAAGAAGCGGAACCGGAAAGAAGCAAACATCATGGTAAACAACCATCACATAAACATGACATGATGCACAATCAAGTATGATGCATGTCCGGTTTAATGAGGCATGGCACGTCAAAGTGCAACAAACAATACTACAAATTAAGTGGAGCTCAATATGCAATGAATTGCATATTGGAGAAACACCACATTTAATTATTAAGTTAACTCTCATTTATGTACTCAAGAATATTAAATGTTGGTTAACATGGCAAGAGGTGAGGCATAAATAAAACTACCTATCTAGGCAAGTTTAAATGAGGCCGGAGCAACAAACAACCATTCCGGAAAATCCCCATATGCATATTATGAATTTGGTATTGTTCTGCGCTAAACCATATTTTAGCGTTGTTAAGCATGCAAAGTAAATCCACCATGTTAATTTATGCATTTTTCTAAGCAAGTTAATAATTTATTTAATTCAAAGCCACGGTTATTTAGTTATTAAATAAATCATTTTAGCATGGCATTTTAGCAAATTTAATCAAACATCAATTTAAACATTTCTAACATGGATGAAAGTTGCATATTATGAAACTAGATGAAATTCTAAGCATTTTCATATATAAAGTTTTTACATGCGATGCACGGTTGGTGAGTTATGATATGCATGAAGTGCAAGGGCTCTTGTGCAAAATAGTAAAGCCCTGGAAAAAATAACAAATCATGGATCCTAAAAAACTATACGGGCTGAATCAGAACAGGCAATGGGTGACTCAGCTTCTCACCGGCTTGGCCCAGGTCGGTGGAGGTGTTGGGCAGGCAGAGCCAGCTATGCCGAGGCGAGGCCGGCCCAGGAGCGTGCAGATCTGGCAGGTGACTTAATCGAGTCAACGTGGTCGAGCAAGAATTGGCGTCCTTGCTGAAAAGCTCGACGTGGCTCAAAGAAGAGGGCGAGGCCGACGACTGGCAACGGCGACGCGACAGGTGAAGCAGAGGAGGTCCGGCGAGGGAACAACAAGGAGGTGGCTCCAGCCAGTGGGTTGAGGGACTTGGCCGGCGGCGCGGCTTGGCATTCAATCTGTAGCGGGGAAGATAGGGGCAGCGCAATGCAGAGGACGCACGGGAGGCAGAGGGGAGGCCGAGCTACAGGGTGCATGAGATGGATCCGGTGAGGCTCGCCGGATCTAGCGCTGGAGGATCTCGGGCAGCGCTGCAGCAATGTCGTTCCTTTCCAGAGAGAGAGTCCGAGGTGAGTGGAGAGAGAGAGGGAAAGATAGGATGGAGAAGGAGAGCTGGGACGCGACACAGGAGCCTGGTTTCATCGGGTTGGTCGCCGACGTGAGGAGACAGGGAGCGGGGAGCCTCGGGTGCTGCAGCTCGTCGCCGGCGGGGAGGCACGGCTGGCTGTGTGAGATGGAGGCGCACGGAAAGAGATGAGGTGTGGCCAGCGGGCAGAGGAGACGAAGCCGAGAGCTCCTGCTCAGGGCAGCGAAGGTAGAGGTGCGCGAGGCGGCTGCTGGTCTCGGGAGGAGCTCGCCTTCTTCGGTTGTCAAGGAGAGCGATGAGGCTCATGCGCGATGTAACGCCCTCGATGCGGCTATATCTCCCACGTGTCGAAGCACGACTTATAGGCATAACCGCATCGAAAGCAATGTGGCAAGTGAGGTAATCTTCACACAACCCATGTAATACATAAGGGAAAAAGATACATAGTTGGCTTACACTCGCCACTTCACACAATTACATGAATAAAGCATTACATCATCTAGATACAATCAAGGTCCAACTACGGAACCAAAATAAAAGAAGACTACACCAAATGCTACACAGATCCCCGATCGTCCCGACTGGGCTCCACTACTGATCAACTAGAACGAAACAACACAAAGGACAAGATCTTCATCGAGCTCCTCCAAGAGCTTGGTTGCGTCATCTGCACGGTTCAACGCACCTGCAAGCTGGTTTTGGCAGTATCTGTGAGTCACGGGGACTCAGCAATCTCACACCCTTGCGATCAAGACTATTTAAGCTTATAGGAAGGGTAAAAGGTATGAGGTGGAGCTGCAGCAAACGACTAGCATATTTGGTGGCTAACATACGCAAATGAGAGCGAGAAGAGAAGGCAAAGTATGGTCGATACAAGTATGATCAAGAAGTGATCCTAGAACAACCTACGTCAAGCATAACTCCAACACCGTGTTCACTTCTCGGACTCCGCCGGAAAGAGACCATCACGGTTACACACGCGGTTGATGTATTTTAATAAAGGTCAACTTCAGGTTTTCTACAACCGGATGTTAACAAATTCCCATCTGCCCATAACCGCGGGCACGGCTTTCGAAAGTTCAAAACCCTGCAGGGGTGTCCCATCTTAGCCCATCACAAGCTCTCACGGTCAACGAAGGATATTCCTTCTAGTGGGAATACCCGATCAGACTCGGAATCCCGGTTACAAGACATCCTCGACAATGGTAAAACAAGTCCAGCAAGACCACCCGATGCGCCGACATCCCGATAGGAGCTGCACATATCTCGTTCTCAGGGCACACCGGATAAGCTAAGCATACGGGAGCCAACGTAACCCAAGTTGCCAAGGTACGGCCCCGCACGGTGCTCTGGGTTGGACCAACACTTAGACAAGCACTGGCCCGGGGTTTAAAAGTAAAGATGACCCTCAGGATGCGCGACTCCCAAGGGAAAAAGGCTAGGTGGCGAATGGTAAAACCAAGGTTGGGCCTTGCTGGAGGAGTTTTATGCAAAGCGAACTATCAAGGGGTTCCCATTATAACCCAACCGCGTAAGGAACGCAAAATCCGGGAACATAACACCGATATGACAGAAACTAGGGCGGCAAGAGTGGAACAAAACACCAGGCATAAGGCCGAGCCTTCCACCCTTTACCAAGTATATAGATGCATTAATTAAATAAGAGATATTATGATCCCAACAAAATATCCATATTCCAACATGGAACAAACTCCAATCTTCACCTGCAACTAACAACGCTATAAGAGGGGCTGAGCAAAGCGGTAACATAGCCAAACAACGGTTTACTAGGACAAGGTGGGTTAGAGGCTTGTCTCAACAGTACGGGAGGGATGATAAGCAAGTGGTAGGTATCGCAGCATAGGCATAGCAAAAGAGCAAGCAACTAGCAAGCAAAGATAGAAGTAATTTCGAGGATATGGTCATTTTGCCAGAGATTTGCAAAGGAATGATTGAACCTGGCCTCAACATGGAAATGCAAGAGTGCCACTAGAAAGGTGAGGTGATTTCGGTTGAAAACGATATAAAGATCACCGGAATCGGATGCACGGTTTGGAAATGGCAAGTAAAACAAATATGGCACCGGTCTGCGATAAACAACAAGTAACCATCTAAATGCAACAAGATAAATGTGCTATAGCACTCAAACATGACAACAAAATACATGGCAGGGATGCACTCATGAAGCTTGACAAAAGATGAACACTGAGCTACGGCTAAATCATCCATTAACAGGTTCAAACAAGCATGGCAAAAGAGCAAATGATAACAGGTTTCAGACTTAGTGAAATTAACACAAGTCTGGAATTTATCATCAGGACGCACACTTTAGAGCATGATAACTACATGCTACATGAACATATCATGACAAATCAAGGCATGTCATGAAGCTACTCAAAGCACTTAACAAAAGTCCCTTAGTGACCTTGAGCCAAAAGGAATCAGAAAATACAATTGCAAGCATGTGAACATGGCAAAAAACATAAACAGATTCAGACAGAAAAAACTGGAGGATGCAAAACAGATTAACAAGTAGGCATGTTTACGAGCTCGATGCAGTCACTACAGAGCATGGCATGACAAACTAACCATACACCCGTCAAGAAGACATGGCATAGAAGCTATACATGGCGATAACAACATCATAGCATGCACGGATCAATAGCAACATCCTCGGCAAAATCGCTAATCATGTCAACAATCTAGCAGGAACATTTTATAGCAAAAGTAGAGCTCGATTGACTCAAGCTAGGTTGCTCCATAAATGCAAACAAAGAAATGGATGTATAGAGCACCACAATTTTAACAAAACATCCTTATTGATCATCCTCAAAATAGGCACGGATCACTAGGAAACAACATGAACATATAGCATAACGACAAAAATAGAACAAGGACTTAGTGAAATTCTAAGTCCCTGAAATCAGCATTACCGATTATGCTACTTTGCAAGCTTGTGCTAGTCACCACGAATATCACAAAAATACATGGCAAGCACCTCTATAAAGATGGCATGGCATATAACAAAACACATGTAGAGCTCAAGATCATAGCATGCACACAGTAATCATGGCAAAAATGACAAATGCCATTTGCTGAAACAGATCTGACAAATTCACCACATAGCCCTCTTCCAACAGCATTTCGGACATCAGGATGAGCTCAAATGAAAATGATTCAATGAGATGAAATGATGTACTCGTCGAGACGAACATTTTGATATGCTATACGGACGAATCGGAGCGATGAAAAGAGGCATATGAATCTGGGAACTTCGGGGACTTAGTGAAAAAAAATACCCGAGCGTAGAATAGTTATATGACGCACGGGCGGAGGATAGCGGGATCTCACCACGTGGGCTCGGCCCAGCTGCAGAAGAGGGAGGAGGCCGGCGTGGGCTGTGCCGGTGCTGGACCGCGGCTTGCGAGGCCCACGCGGAGGGTTGACCTAGCCGTCGTCGTCTCCGAGCGGGACGAGGCCGACGAAGGTGGGGGCCACGGCCGGCGGGATCCAGGCGGCGCTCCGGTGAGGGGAGGGCTGGCCGCGAGCAGGAATGGACGGATCCGGGCGCTGGACCCCCGGATCTGGCGATAGCGGGGCCGGACAGGGACGCCATGGCGCGGGGCGGCGCACTTTGGTGAATCCCGGTGAGGAGGGCGGCGGCGCGGGCGAAGGGAGGTTCGGGCGACGCTCCAGCGAGTGGTTTGAGGAGGCGGCGGAGGAGCAGCGTACGGCGGCGAAGACAGACGTCGCGGAAGCCGAGACAAAGTCCGGCGAGACCCAGGGCGGCGTCCTGCGATGCACCGGTGAGGTGGCGACGAAGTCCGGCAAGCAGGGCGTTCATTGGCGGTGGGAGCAAGGCGCGCAGCGGCGGAGGACGCGCGGGCGAGGGGCAGCGGCAGATGGGCTCGCGCGGGCTCGGGAGGGCCGGTGCGGCGAAGTGGGGCGAGGGCGCGGACAGGTGGCGGCCCCTGAGTGGCTAAGGCGGCGGGGAAGCTGACGTGGCGACGCCTGATTCGCCGGAGTGAGGTGGCGGGGGCGGCGGACATGTCCGGCTCTGCGGGATGAAACGTCCGGCGGCGGCGAGGAAGGTTAGGGTAGGGTTTGTACCGCGAATTTTTGGAGGGGATCACATATATATAGGTAGGGGGAGCTTGGAGAGTCCAAATGAGGTGCGGTTTCGGCCACGCGATCGTGATCGAACGACCGAGATGATGGAAGGGGTTTAGGTGGGTTTTGGGCCACTTTGGAGGGGTGTTGGGCTGCAACATACATGAGCCCTTTTCGGTTCCTCGGTTAACCATTGGAGTATCAAACTAAGTCCAAATGACACGAAACTTGACAGGCTGTCTAGCGGTAGTAAACCAAGGCCACATGACAAGTCTCGGTCTAATCCGGAAACGTTTAACACCCGCACACGAAAAGAGGTAGAAAGGGACACCGGGTGACATAGGAGCGCCGGATTGCAAAACGGACAACGTGGAAAATGCTCGGATGCATGTGACGAACATGTATGCAAATGAAATGCACATGATGACATGATATGCAATGCATGACACGCAAGCAATGACAACGCAACAACAGCGAATAACTAGAAGACACCTGGCACATCGGTCTCGAGGCGTTACACGCGAGGCTGCAGGCGCGGTGGTTGGTAGGCACGGAAGGCGAGGAAGATCAGGGGCGGCTGGATGATGGATGGATGCATCGGGAGTGGAGGCGAGATCTCGAGGGGGATTCGGTGGAGTGGCGGCAGCGACGAGGGGATAGGACAATGTCCCTAGATTTTAGGGTTTGTGCAAAATTGGCTAGTGGTTGATCTATATATAGCAAGTGGGCTAAGTTTAGGGGCATTTGGTCCCTCCAATTTTTAATCGGACGGTCGAGAATAAATAGCTTAAGAGAGTCCAACGAGAAACCGATGATGATTTAGGGATGTTTGGGGACGATCCATATCCAACGGTCATGACTGCTCGAGTTGGGTCAGGGAAGTTTCGGACACGCACACAAAGGGGGTTAGGCGGTCACGGTCAAGAGGAAAGCGAAAACCCGATTGGTCTGGATTGGTCAACAAAGGCAAAGCGGTCTGAGGGAAGGTGATGAAGGCAAAGGGAGAAACGGCAACGACGAGCGAATGCAAGTTTTAAAAAATGACAGCAACAGAGTGTCGATGCAATGCGAATGATGTGATGATGAATGCAACAAACAAATAAATAACAGAGCTGACACGGAAAACATGGAAGGCATCTGGAGCGCCGGTCTTGGGGTGTCACAATCTTTATCGATCAAACTGCATAACAACATATGTTGTTCCTTTTGTCATCGGTATGTTACTTGCCCGAGATTCAATCGTCGGTATCATCATACCTATTTCAATCTCGTTACCGGCAAGTCTCTTTACTCGTTCCATAATGCATCATCCCGTAACTAACTCATTAGTCGCATTGCTTGCAAGGCTTATAGTGATGTGCATTACCGAGAGGGCCTAGAGATACCTCTCCAATACCCAGAGTGACAAATCCTAATGTCGATCTATGCCCACTCAACAAACACCATCGGACACACCTATAGAGCATCTTTATAATCACCCAGTTACGTTGTGACGTTTGATAGCACACAAGGTGTTCCTCCGGTATTTGGGAGTTGCATAATCTCATAGTCAAAGGAACATGTATAAGTCATGAAAAAAGAAATAGCATAAAACTAAACGATCTTTATGCTAAGCTAACGGATGGGTCTTCTCCATCCCATCATTCTCTAATGATGTGATCTTGTTCATCAAATGACAACACATGTCTATTGATACGTCTCCAATGTATCTATAATTTTTGATTATTCCATGCTATTATATTATCTGTTTTGGATGTTTAATGGGCTTTATTATACACTTTTATATTATTTTTGAGACTAACCTACTAATCCAAGGCCGAGTGCAAATTGCTATTCTTTTTCTTTCTATTTTAGTGTTTCGCAGAAAAGGAATATCAAACGGAATCCAAACGGAATGAAACCTTCGCGAGAGTTGTTTTTGGAACAAACGTGATCCAGGGGACTTGGAGTAGATGTCAAGAAAGGAGCGAGGAGGCAGGGAGGCGTGCCTGCCCCCACCCTCGTGGGCCCCTCGCAGCTCCACCGACCTACTTCTTCCTCCTATATAGATACATATACCCCCAAAAACATCCAGGAGCTCCACGAAACCCTATTTCCACCGCCGCAACCTTACGTACCCAAGAGATCCCATCTTGGGGCCTTTTCTGAAGCTCCGCCGGAGGGGGAATCGATCAGGGAGGGCTTCTACATCAACACCATAGCCTCTCCGATGATGTGTGAGTAGTTCATCACAGACCTTCTGGTCCATAGTTATTAGCTAAATGGCTTCTTCTCTCTCTTTGGATCTCAATACAAAGTTCTCCTCGATCTTCTTGGAGATCTATTTGAGATGTAATTCTTTTTGCGGTGTGTTTGTCGAGATCCGATGAATTGTGGGTTTATGATCAAGATTATCTATGAACAATATTTGATTCTTCTCCGAAATATTTTATGTATGATTTGTTATCTTTGCAAATCTCTTCGAATTATCAGTTTGGTTTGGCCTACTAGATGGATCTTTCTTGCAATGGGATAAGTGCTTAGCTTTGGGTTCAATCTTGCGGTGTCCTATCCAAGTGACAGCAGGGGAAGCAAGGCACGTATTGTATTGTTTCCATCGAGGATAAAAATATGGGGTTTATATCATATTGCTTGAGTTTATCCCTCTACATGATGTCATCCTGCCTAATGTGTTACTCTGTTCTTATGAATTTAATACTCTAGATGCATGCTGGATAGCGGTCGATGTGTGGAGTAATAGTAGTAGATGCAGAATCGTTTCGGTCTACTTGTCGCGGACGTGATGCCTATATACATGATCATGCCTAGATATTCTCATAATTATGCACTTTTCTATCAATTGCTCGACAGTAATTTGTTTACCCACCATAATACTTATGCTATCTTGGGAGACGCCACTAGTGAAACCTATGGCCCCCGAGTCTATCTTTTATCATACACTAGTAGAAAAAGGGTCAAATGTTCAGCTCATTAGTCTCGGTTTGTATTTGAGCCGGCACTAATGTGACCAATAGTGCCGGTTCTAACGGCTAGGCGGGTGACACTCATTAGTACCGGTTCATGGCAAACCTTTAGTACCGGTTCGTGGCATGAACCGGTACTAAAGAGGTGGTGGCCTTTAGTATGGGTTGGTGGCTCCAACCAGTAGTGAAGGTGGTGGCCTTTAGTACGGGTTGGTGGCTCCAACCGGTACTAAAGACCCCCCCTTTAGTATCAGTTGAAGCCACCAACCGGTACTAAAGGTGGTGCGCTGCCACCCGCAGTGCACAATGTTTAGTCCCACCTCGCTAGTTGAGAGGAGCTCGCACCGGTTTATAAGCCCCGCCGTGGCTACCGTGTCGAGCTCCTCTCTAAGCAGGCCTTTGTGGGCCTATTGCAAGTCTTCTGCCCTGTGGGGCCTACTGGGCCGTACGGGCCTGCATCCTGGCCCAACTAGGGGTTGGGTTCCTAGTCGTATGCAGGCCGTGTCGGCCCCGTAGGCAGGCTGTTTTTGCTTCATTTCAAAAAAAAAAATCCACCAACCGGGACTAATGGTCCTCAATACCACGGCGCGCCTCGTGCCAAGTGGTGGGCCTTTGGTCCCGGTTCGTGCTGAACCAGGAATAAAGGTGGGGGGGGGGGGCTTTAGTGCCCACCCTTTAGTATCTGTTCCAGAACCGGTACTAAAGGTCCTTACGAACCGGTACTAAAAGTCGTTTTTCTACTAGTGATATAAGTTTCCCATCTATTTTACTTTGCAATCTTTACTTTCAATCTATATCATAAAAATACCAAAAATATTTATCTTATTATCTCTATCAGATCTCACTCTTGTAAGTGACCGTGAAGGGATTGACAACCCCTTTATTGCGTTGGTTGCGAGGTTCTTATTTGTTTGTGTAGGTTCGAGGTGACTTGCGTGTAGTCTCCGACTGGATTGATACCTTGATTCTAAAAAACCGAGGGAAATACTTAAGCTAGTTTGTTGTCACCCTTTCCTCTTCAAGGGAAAACCAACGCAGTGCTCAAGAGGTAGCAAGAAGGATTTCAGGCGCCGTTGTCGGGGAGATCTACGCACAAGTCAAGGCATACCAAGTACCCATCACA
This sequence comes from Triticum dicoccoides, assembly GCF_002162155.2. NCBI lineage: Eukaryota > Viridiplantae > Streptophyta > Magnoliopsida > Poales > Poaceae > Triticum > Triticum dicoccoides. Next base: position 331,808,892 of record NC_041392.1, on the reverse strand, counting down.
AACTCTTATCCCTCACATTATATTATTTGCCATTTGCCTCACGTTTTCCTCTCCCCCACTTCTCCCTTGCCGTTTTATTCGACCTCTTTTTCCGTTCGCCTCTTTTTCGCTCGCTTCTTGTGTGCTTGTGTGGGATTGTTTGCCGCGATGGCTTTACCAAAAAGTATTGATGCACACCTTAGAAGGCTGGAAGAAATTGAAAACAACGTTAGAAGTTTTATGTCCTTGCAGTTTGAGCATAATAATTTCTTCAGAAATGAGCTTAAAGAACAAAAAAGTTTTATGGGGTACATGAATAAAGAGCTCGAGGATATGTCTAAAGAGTTTTATGGTCTGAGATCTCAGTCCGCTCATCTTGAAAACTTAATAGCCCAAATTTCGGATAAGCAGGCCGCCTTAGTCAATAAGATGGCCGCCAAACTGGAAGAACTTGATGATAATAAGGATGAAGATCTAAAAGTGATTGATGTGTCTCCTATTAAATCTTTGTTTTGCAATATGAATCTTGATAATGATGGGACTGGAGATGAGTCAACTTTAGTTAAAAGGCGTCCCAATGATTCTTTGTTTTTAGATCTTGATGCAAAAATTGGTAAAAGTGGGATTGGAGAGGTCAAAACTTCACATAGCAATGAACCCACTATTTTGGATTTCAAGGAATTTAATTATGATAATCTCTCTTTGATAGATTGTATTTTCTTGTTGCAATCTAAGCTAAATTCTCCGCATGCTTATAGTCAAAATTTAGCTTTAACCCAACATATCGTTGATGCTTTAATGCAATCTTATGAAGAAAAGCTTTAATTAGATGTTTTTATGCCTAGAAAACTTCATGATCAGTGGGAACCTACTATTAAAATTAAAATTAAAGATCATGAATGCTATGTTTTATGTGATTTTGGTGCTAGCGTTTCCACGATTCCAAAAACTTTGTGTGATGTGTTAGGTTTCCGTGAATTTGATGATTGTTCTTTAAATTTGCACCTCGCGGATTCCACTATTAAGAAACCTATGGGAAGTATTAATGATGTTCTTATTGTTGCAAATAGGAATTATGTGACCGCAGATTTTATTGTTCTTGACATTGACTGCAATCCTACAAGTCCCATTATTCTTGGTAGACCTTTCCTTAGAACGATTGGTGCAATTGTTGATATGAAAGAAGGGAATAATAGATTCCAATTTATGTTAAGGAAAGGCATGGAACACTTTCCTAGAAAGAAAATTAAATTACCTTATGAGTCTATTATGAGGGCCACTTATGGATTGCATACGAAAGATGATAATACCTAGATCTATTCTTGCTTTTATGCCTAGCTAGGGGCGTTAAACGATAGCGCTTGTTGGGAGGGAACCCAATTTTATTTTTGTTTCTTGCTTTTTGGTTATGTTTAGTAATAAATAATTCATCTAGCCTGTGTTTGGATGCAGTTTTATGCTTTTAATTAGAGTATGTGCCAAGTAGAACCTTTGGGAAGACTTGGGGGATGTTTTTGCGATCTTGCTGTAAAAAACAGAAACTTTATCGCTCACGAGATTTGCTGCCATTTTTTACTCGAGAGAGCAATTAGGTTGATTCTTTTTGAAGATGATTAACAGAAAAATTTCTCACGTCCACCAACTTATTTCAGAATTTTTGGGGTTAGAGAAGTATTCCAAACCTACAGATTACTGCAGAATGTTGTGTTCTTGATAGATTCTGTTTTTCGTGTGTTGTTTGCTTATTTTGATGAATGTATGGCTAGTATCGGAGGGTTTGAAACATAGAGAAGTTGGAATACAGTAGGTTTAACACCAATATAAATAAAGAATGAGTTCATCATAGTACCTTAAGTGGTTGTTTGTTTTCTTATACTAACGGAGCTCATGATATTTTCTGTTGAGTTTTGTGTTGTGAAGTTTTCAAGTTTTGGGTAAAGATTTGATGGATTATGGAATAAGGAGTGGCAAGAGCCTAATATTGGGGATGCCCCAGAAGGCATCCCCTCTTTCGTCTTCGTCCATCGGTAACTTTACTTGAGGCTATATTTTTATTCACCACATGATATGTCTTTTGCTTGGAGCGTCTTGTATAATTTGAGTCTTTGCTTTTTAGTTTACCACAATCATCCTTGCTGTACACACCTTTTGGGAGACACACACATGAATCGTAAATTATTGGAATACTCTATGTGCTTCACTTTTATCTTTTGAGCTAGATAATTTTGCTCTAGTGCTTCACATATATCTTTTAGAGCACTGTGGGGGTTTTATTTTTTAGAAATTATTGATCTCTCATGGTTCACTTATATTATTTTGAGAGTTCCTTAGAACAGCATGGTAATTTGCTTTGGATATAAAATTAGTCCTAATATGATAGGCATCCAAGCTTGGTATAATAAAAACTTTCATTAAAGGTGCATTGAATACTATGAGAAGTTTGATACTTGATAATTGTTTTGAGATATAAAGATGGCGATATTAGTGTTGTGCTAGTTGAGTAGTTGTGAATTTGAGAAATACTTGTGTTGAAGTTTGAAAGTCCCGTAGCATGCACGTATGGTAACCGTTGTGTAACAAATTTGAAACATGAGGTGTTCTTTGATTGTCTTCCTTATGAGTGGCAGTCTGGGATGAGCGATGGTCTTTTCCTACCAATCTATCCCCCTTGGAGCATGCACATAATGCTTGGTTTTTGATGACTTGTAGATATTTGCAACAAGTATATGAGTTATTTATGACTCATGTTGAGTCCATCAATTATATGCATTCTCACCTTTCCATCATTGCTAGCCTCTTTGGTACACTGCATTGCCCTTTCTCACCTTGAGAGTTGGTGCAAACTTTTCCGGTGCATCCAAACCCCGTTGAGGGAGTCCAGGATTAGGGGGTATCCGGACAGCTGGGTTATATCCTTCGGCCGGACTGTTGGACTATGAAGATACAAGATTGAAGACTTCGTCCCGTGTCCGGATGGGACTCTACTTGGCGTGGAAGGCAAGCTATGCAATACGGATATGTATATCTCCTCCTTTGTAACCGACCTTGTGTAACCCTAGCCCCCTCCGGTGTCTACATAAACCGGAGGGTTTAGGTCCGTAGGACAACAACAATCATACCATAGGCTAGCTTCTAGGGTTAGCCCTCTCCGTTCTCATGGTAGATCATCTCTTGTAATACCCACATCATTAAGAATAAATCAAGAAGGATGTAGGGTTTTACCTCCATCAAGAGGGCCCGGACCTGGGTAAAACATCGTGTCCCCTGCCTCCTGTTACCATCCGCCTAGATGCACAGTTCGGGACCCCCTACTCGAGATCCGCCGGTTTTGACACCGACATTGGTGCTTTCATTGAGAGTTCCACTGTGTCGTCGCCAGAAGGAAGGATGTCTCGTCTCGTCTTTAAAGACGGTTCTACTGTTAGGGGAGCTTTGGCTGTCGGCCAAACTCTCTGGCTAGGCGGTTTCATCATGACCGCCTATTCCGCCGCCGCACCGACGATGACTTCTCGGGTCATCGAAAACAGCCTCAGCGTCAAATCGGCACTCGCTGAACAGATGGATCCAATGGAGCTTGCTTCCTTAAACGAGCTCTTGGATCGCATCTCCGCCTTGGGAGTCTCTACGGACTATGATCGGATTGGGCTTGTCACGACCGGTTTTCCGGGTAATAAATTTCCAGAAAAGACCGTCATGCTCATCAGCCCCAGGATTACTGTTAGCTGATGAGGCTCCAACTTGATACAGAAATTCCAAGCAGAAAACAAAATATGTAGTACAAGGCCATTCTGGCCTGTGAGTACAACCAATGGTTTCTAGTGGTTGATGGCGGAAGCGGGTTGTGAAACATCAGTGTCTATGGGACTCCATTTCCCACGGGAACAGCTGACCAGGTTAACTCCTATCTTCGCGAGGCTGCTATCTTCATTACTTAGGTTCCGGGGCTGTCATCGCGTCGCTCCTCTTCGTGCAAGAAAATCTAGCCAAGACAATAGCCAGGGACAAGCCAGTGAGTACTTTGAATGTACTCGCAAACATTATGAACACAGGTATAATATAACAATGATGTGCTGAAAATATTTTATGCTCATGACGTCAGTCAAAAAATAGTAAATAAAATTCTGATGCGTGCAGGCGGTTATTATAAAAATGCAATAACATGGTAGTATTAAAATTTATGAAATAAATAACAAGCAATGCCACAGTCGGGTGTCTTAGCGACACCACATAAAGGGCTTTAAAAGTAAATGCCACAGTCGGGCGTCTGAGCGACACCACACAAAGGGCTTTAAAAGAAATGCCACAGTCGGGCATCTGAGCGACACCACATAAAGGGCTTTAAAAGAAATGCCACAGTCGGGCGTCTGAGCGACACCACATAAAGGGCTTTAAAAGAAGTGCCACAGTCGGGCGTCTGAGCGACACCACATAAAGGGCTTTAAAATAAACAATCATAGTGAATATCCCGGAGGTAGAACCATCCCAGAGATACTCAATAATAACAATAATATCATGGGTTAGTCAACAATAATAATCATAATTATCACAAGTCACAGGTAGTAGTTCCAGTTCTGGTTAACAGTTTCACCTCCGAAGACCGACACTAAGACCGACACTTGACCCATCCCAGACTGTAATCCTTAACCATGGACACGACTATTCGAATAGGTTTAATCTCTGCAGAGGGTGTACTCTTTACCCACGAGTAACGGATTTCTTCAGTCCATCGGGACTAATTCCGTCTATGGTCTTTTTGTTGAAAACACACCTAACTTGCACACACCAGCTTATCTCACACGTGTCTGGAATCACCCACGACACCTGTTAAGAAAACTCTAAGTCGGGAGGCTACAACCTCACGTAGCATGGGATCAAATTTATATCGCGCGCTCTAAGGGGTGGCCTCCCCTCTCGGTCCCAACCGGAAACACCCATGCCCCCGGACCAGGTGGCCTGCCTACCAGCTACAACCGGTATCTTCCACCATGGCCTCTCTGTACGGTGTGTTCTAGAAAGAGGTTGACAACTTACTGAACCGTACTCTACTTGCTGTAGAGACGAGTGGTAGTACGAAACAAGTATGGGGGTTACTGGCACAAGACTCGATCTACGGTCGACTCAGGAGGTTTAAGTATTCCCTGCATGATTAGCATGACGAATATATTTCAACCAACAGAGTCACCGCTCATATCACCTTGCCATGCCATACCAGACATAACCGTCCCGACGGAGACCGACGACAAACTCATGCCTACCCAAGGCAGAGGTTTTCCCGGGTTCCTGCCGGTATGCATGCAAGGCACATGAGGGTGATTATCATCACAAGTGTGTCCATTTCCAACAGCATGGAAATCAATAACATGCACCCATGCATATGATCATATCACATGAAATAACAAGTTTCTCCAAAGTGAGGTGATGTTATGAACGTGTCATCGAACACACTAAAATATTATGCCAGGGTTCAGAATGCTTGCCTTCAATGTGTGGGAAGGCAGGGTGCACTCCAAAACTTGAAACATTTCTCCTCTCTTCAAAAATCCTATTTTAGCAATATAAAAGAATTAACACACAAGATAAAAACAGCACCAAAAGTTGTTCTGAAATTTTTTCAAATAAATCTTAAAATAAACTAGGTGAAATTTGAGAGAGGTAGGAAAAATAATCAATTCATTTGGAGTTATATTTAAAAAGTTATAGCCAGTCAAAGTTCTGGTCAAAATCTGTTATTTAAATAAAACAGAAAAGAAAACTTTTCGGAGGGGAATATGCTTTCGGAGCGGGGAAAACGTACTAGGGGGATTACGCCTTCACTTAATCCCACGTGGACAGGCACGGGGTCGCTGACAGTGGGTCCAGAGGCCCCACTGGTCAGGTTTGACCAGTCTATCCCTCCCTCCTCTTCCTCTGCCCGAACGGAGGCGAGGCAATGGCGATCGTCGCCGGCGAACGGCGGCTCCCCGCGGGGCTCAGAGGGCGGGGATGGATCTGCCACTCCAGGGCGGTCCTCCCGGTGGTCGCCAGGTAGGTGGAGACGGAGGGAGCTGCCGGCGGCGAGCTTCTCGGCGGAGGTAGCCTCGGGAGCAAAGTGTGTTTGGGGATACTGGGGTTCCCGATCAAAATTGAGTAGGGGGACGGGTTCACGGGAGGATGAGGAGGTTTTTGGTGAAGAGAACGGAGAGGGGGAGGCTCTGGAGGCACCGGCAGGGCCTGGGCAGTGGCGGTGGCTGCAGTCGCCGGAGATGAGGAAGGAGGCCTCCCCGGGTCGATTGGCTGCCAAAGGGGGTCCTCGGGAGGTGGCTTGGGACTGCCTGCGTGCGGAGATGAGCTCGGGGCTCCTTATATAGGCGAGTCGAGGCGGTTCAGCGGCGGCCGCGGATGAGCTCGTCGGCGACCGTCTTTCTGTAGCTGCAGGGCATCGTGGCGGCGACGAGCGCTAGTGAACATGGCTGCGGATGAGCACGCGCTGTTCCAGGGGCCAGGTGGCGAGCGGGAAAGGCTTGGGCGGCGCTGAACGGAGCAGGGGCTGTCGGCGGCCATGGCGGCTAGCTCTTGGCCTGCCGGGGCGTGGCGAGGGGCGGCTTGGCGTGTTGCGGTGAGAAGGGGAGCGCGTGGCGTGGTGCTGCAGAGCGGGCCAAAACCGTGGGGGCCAGCGTGTCGGCTCGGCGCACGTGCGTGCCAAACGCACTCTCTGCTCGCGCCCTGGGTGTGCACGGGATGTGCTCGACGTAATGCCAGAGCATGCTACAGAGCTTGGGTGAGGATGGCATTTAGCAGATCTAGGTTAGGAGTAACGGGGAGTCTAGTGGACATGCTAGTTTGATCAGAGGTGCAAGCTCACAGTGCAATGCCAAAACTCATGTCAAAACTGGTCATGCCTACAGGGTGCTCGATAGAATGCCACATGCACCTAGGCATCTCTTGGGGTAGCCAAAACTTCCAGGATGGGGTCTCTTTAGATGTACAAGAGGGTGGTGAGGTTAGTTTGCCAAAAGTAGAAACTTGCTAGTGCAAGTTTTGCAAAACTACATTTCTGGACAGGAAATAAATGACATTATTTCATGAACCAAAATTAATCCAATGGGTGCATGCTCCTGGGTTTAGGGGTTTGGTAGGGCTGTCTACAAGTAGGAGAAAACACAAGATCATTGGAGCAAAATTAAATAGGGTTGCAGTAGAAATCACAAGGCTGGACCAGAATGAAAAAGAGGTTGATTGACTCAAAATTTTCAAAGAACAGCACTAGGTTTTTGCATAAAGTTGAATCATATGCTACTACCAATATCCCATAATTTTGGTGGAGGCTAGAAAGAATTATTTAAAAGGGTTGTAGTGCAAAATGCACTCTGGACCAGAGAAGGAAAAATTGATGCAGAGCTCAAATTATCCAATGAATGAAATATATTATTGCACAAAAGTGATTTAGAGACATCACATGATATCTCCAAACCTTGGTGAAATTTTTAGTTAAATATATCAAATGGTTGTAGTTCAAAAAGAGCTCCAAATTTTAGAACAAGTCATTTAATGAATAAAGCTCAGGGTGAAATAATTTTATAAATAAATCTCCTGATTGAGAGATGTTTTTTTTAAATGAGAGGGAAAATAAGTCCAACATATTTTGGAAGGATCCACTTGGGAAAAATTTCTTAATATTAAAAGAAAAGTTTTGAAATCAACAGAGATATACTTGCATGCAAAAATTTTAAACTCTTGGCAAAAATTTAATAACTAAAACCTGGTTAAATTTTTGGGGTGTTACAATACTACCCCCCTTAAGAAAAATCTTGTCCTCGAGATTTGCTAAGAGCCGTTGTGAAAAACAAAAGTTCCATATGCGTTCGAGCGGTTGTGAGACTGCTGCCATGGTGGTGCGTGAATAAAAATAATAATAATCCACGTAGTGAGGGGATAAATGATGCAGCAACTCAGTAAAAAGAAAACTCATACTAGGATCTTTTGCGGTTACACAAGTTAATCACGAAGAAAAATTACTCATACCAGTAGAAACTAAATACTCGACTAGTCGCACAAATTTGGGGTACCATGCATAAGATACACGCAAATATAAATGCTGCAAAAACAAATACAGTAGTGACGTCTAAAATGAAAACGGTAACTGGGTGGGGTCCTAATAAAATGTCTCTGGTAAAGGGATACACTCCTCTTCTATCGAAGGAAGTGGATTGACCAGTCGATGTATGCATCTCTCCGGGTCGGGCCTCAGTGGTCTACCGATGGCAATCTGAGGATTTAGATCAGTGAGATTCTGGAGATAATCCATCACTCGTTGGTTCAAATGCTCTTGAGCGATGATGTACTGGATAAGGTTGGCTAGAACTGGGTATTTCTCAATCCGTCCACCGGGAAAAGATGTAACTTCTCCGGGTGCTGCACAGCTCGGAAAGTAATAATATCCTCGATCGCGGGCATAGGGTACTGCGGATCGAAGGCGAGCAATCGCTTCTTTCGCAACAGCTTCTATGCCCAAGTGTGGGGTTGGCATAGATTTCCCCACGAAGGAAACTTCTGTTGGATCTTGGTTGGGGTCTACAGGAGGAATGTGTACTGCTGCCCAATATTCCGAGGTGGAAGGGGTGATCCTAGATTTGAACAGTTCCTACTGGGGTGGCTGGGTAGAACCCATGGTACTGCGGGTAAAATCCCACAATATTTTGACAAAGCTACCTGGGGTTGCATCTGGGGTTCTCAGATGAATGTTGGGGCTCGGCATGGCTAGGAAATGGTTGTGAGGGTGGTGCACAAGGTGAGAGGTGCTTGGCAAGGTCACGCGGTGGCCTTTAAATAGCAATGGAGCTGGATTCATTTTACCGTGGTGAAAGGTAATAAATTTGCCAGCTTAGCTCCAAAGGTCAGGTCAGTGTCAGGGATACACATGTCTCATAAAGAGACGTGTTACTGTGGTTGTCGTCGGGTTGGTTTTTGGTAGTTGTGCCCGGAAAAATATGCAACTATGCACTGACCAAATATGCAAGGCTACTATTAAAACAGAGGCACAACGACAGGCTGCGTTAATATACACGGTCGCATGATTACAAAGTGAGGATACACTGAGACTCGGTACTACTCGTATGGCTTAGTCTACCTCGTTTATGTCTAAACGGGCGTGCCTGGTGGATGTCGAGGCTTCTCCACGTGTCTCACTTTCGGGATTAGTCGGAGATGGCGGAGGAACTGCAGGGTCGGGGTAGTGATGATGACCATCGCGGGGATTGTTGGCCACAACCCCGTTGGAGTCTGCTCCCAAAAGGCGACGAAGCACTTCTGGGGTCATCAAAGCATCTCGGCTGATGGCTGGAGCTGATCTCGGGGTCTCGATTGGTTGTCCAAACAGCACGACTGGGTTGTCAGCGTTGGGCTCGTTTTCTCTTCTAGCTGGGGTTCGACGAACTAGCTCTCCACGAGCTGCGATCAGATCAATGGTGATCTGGTCGAACAGTGCCTCTAGTGCACTTACATAGCGCACCAGGTGCAACAATGCAGGATCTGTCTCGTGATCTCCGTTGGCAACTCGGGGTGGTCTACCATACCCTTCACGTCTGGGGTAGTAGTGGAACGAGCGACAGTTAACTCTGGGCGACAGGTGCCTAAGATGAACTATAGCTTCTCGAGCGGCTAGCTGGATGGCTTGTGGCTCAAAGGAAGTTGTCCTTCCGGTGAACCTGTAGGGGCGCTCGGGTGCTAGACCCCTACCATAGATGTGCACAGTGGCCCAGAATTGACGGTCTTCACCGCTCATGGGTCCTTGGTACACAACATATTCTGGTGGCTCCTCTAATGCATAGGCACGACGGGCGAGGTTTGCGAGGATGGTCAGAAAACCTCCAAGGTTGGTTGCCGTGGTCTCGTTGTGCACGACAGGGCCAGGCATTGTAGCTTGGTTTGGGGGTAGAGGCTGTGCTGTGCTGTGTTGGGGCTAGCATGCCCTTTTTATAGGAAAAAGGGGACGGAGTCTTCCTTCGCACGCTTGCGAAAAGACTATTTACGACTTGGTCACTGGCGCATGAGCGACAGGTTAGTTTGATAGGTTGGGCACCGACTGCCAAAAGGTGTTGGGTCACTGTGTGGCTATCTTGCATGGGAAGCTTGACTGTGGTTTGGTTAAGATCTGGTGGGTTGGTTTACTTAGGTTTATTGACCTGGCTAAGATAGGATTAGCCAATGGTCAGCCTGGCTCTGATACCAAATCTGTCACGACCGGTTTTCCGGGTAATAAATTTCCAGAAAAGACCGTCGTGCTCATCAGCCCCAGGATTACTATTAGCTGATGAGGCTCCAACTTGATACAGAAATTCCAAGCAGAAAACAAAATATGTAGTACAAGGCCATTCTGGCCTGTGAGTACAACAAATGGTTTCTAGTGGTTGATGGCGGAAGCGGGTTGTGAAACATCAGTGTCTATGGGACTCCATTTCCCACGGGAACAGCAGACCAGGTTAACTCCTATCTTCGCGAGGCTGCTATCTTCATTACTTAGGTTCCGGGGCTGTCATCGCGTCGCTCCTCTTCGTGCAAGAAAATCTGGCCAAGACAATAGCCAGGGACAAGCCAGTGAGTACTTTGAATGTACTCGCAAACATTATGAACACAGGTATAATATAACAATGATGTGCTGAAAATATTTTATGCTCATGACGTCAGTCAAAAAATAGTAAATAAAATTCTGATGCGTGCAGGCGGTTATTTATAAAAATGCAATAACATGGTAGTATTAAAATTTATGAAATAAATAACAAGCAATGCCACAGTCGGGCGTCTTAGCGACACCACATAAAGGGCTTTAAAAGTAAATGCCACAGTCGGGCGTCTGAGCGACACCACACAAAGGGCTTTAAAAGAAATGCCACAGTCGGGCGTCTGAGCAACACCACATAAAGGGCTTTAAAAGAAATGCCACAGTCGAGCGTCTGAGCGACACCACATAAAGGGCTTTAAAAGAAGTGCCACAGTCGGGCGTCTGAGCGACACCACATAAAGGGCTTTAAAATAAACAATCATAGTGAATATCCCGGAGGTAGAACCATCCCAGAGATACTCAATAATAACAATAATATCATGGGTTAGTCAACAATAATAATCATAATTATCACAAGTCACAGGTAGTAGTTCCAGTTCTGGTTAACAGTTTCACCTCCGAAGACCGACACTAAGACCGACACTTGACCCATCCCAGACTGTAATCCTTAACCATGGACACGACTATTCGAATAGGTTTAATCTCTGCAGAGGGTGTACTCTTTACCCACGAGTAACGGATTTCTTCAGTCCATCGGGACTAATTCCGTCTATGGTCTTTTTGTTGAAAACACACCTAACTTGCACACACCAGCTTATCTCACACGTGTCTGGAATCACCCACGACACCTGTTAAGAAAACTCTAAGTCGGGAGGCTACAACCTCAC
>NC_041392.1:331782794-331797271 GCF_002162155.2 Triticum dicoccoides | reverse complement strand
CTAGAAAGAGGTTGACAACTTACTGAACCGTACTCTACTTGCTGTAGAGACGAGTGGTAGTACGAAACAAGTATGGGGGTTACTGGCACAAGACTCGATCTACGGTCGACTCAGGAGGTTTAAGTATTCCCTGCATGATTAGCATGACGAATATATTTCAACCAACAGAGTCACCGCTCATATCACCTTGCCATGCCATACCAGACATAACCGTCCCGACGGAGACCGACGACAAACTCATGCCTACCCAAGGCAGAGGTTTTCCCGGGTTCCTGCCGGTATGCATGCAAGGCACATGAGGGTGATTATCATCACAAGTGTGTCCATTTCCAACAGCATGGAAATCAATAACATGCACCCATGCATATGATCATATCACATGAAATAACAAGTTTCTCCAAAGTGAGGTGATGTTATGAACGTGTCATCGAACACACTAAAATATTATGCCGGGGTTCAGAATGCTTGCCTTCAATGTGTGGGAAGGCAGGGTGCACTCCAAAACTTGAAACATTTCTCCTCTCTTCAAAAATCCTATTTTAGCAATATAAAAGAATTAACACACAAGATAAAAACAGCACCAAAAGTTGTTCTGAAATTTTTTCAAATAAATCTTAAAATAAACTAGGTGAAATTTGAGAGAGGTAGGAAAAAGAATCAATTCATTTGGAGTTATATTTAAAAATTTATAGCCAGTCAAAGTTCTGGTTAAAATCTGTTATTTAAATAAAACAGAAAAGAAAACGTTTCGGAGGGGAATACGCTTTCGGAGCGGGGAAAACGTACTGGGGGGATTACGCCTTCACTTAATCCCAGGTGGACAGGCACGGGGTCGCTGACAGTGGGTCCAGAGGCCCCACTGGTCAGGTTTGACCAGTCTATCCCTCCCTCCTCTTCCTCTGCCCGAACGGAGGCGAGGCAACGGCGATCGTCGCAGGCGAACGGCGGCTCCCCGCGGGGCTCAGAGGGCGGGGATGGATCCGCCACTCCAGGGCGGTCCTCCCGGTGGTCGCCAGGTAGGTGGGGACGGGGGGAGCTGCCGGCGGCGAGCTTCTCGGCGGAGGTGGTCTCGGGAGCAAAGTGTGTTTGGGGATACTGGGGTTCCCGATCAAAATTGAGTAGGGGGACGGGTTCACGGGAGGATGAGGAGGTTTCTGGCAACGAGAACAGAGAGGGGGAGGCTCTGGAGGCACCGGCAGGGCCTGGGCAGTGGCGGTGGCTGCAGTCGCCGGAGATGAGGAAGGAGGCCTCCCCGGGTCGATTGGCTGCCAAAGGGGGTCCTCGGGAGGTGGCTTGGGACTGCCTGCGTGCGGAGATGAGCTCGGGGCTCCTTATATAGGCGAGTCGAGGCGGTTCAGCGGCGGCCGCGGATGAGCTCGTCGGCGACCGTCTTTCTGCAGTTGCAGGGCATCGTGGCGGCGACGAGCGCTAGTGGACATCGCTGCGGATGAGCACGCGCTGTTCCAGGGGCCAGGTGGCGAGCGGGAAAGGCTTGGGCGGCGCTGAACGGAGCAGGGGCTGTCGGCGGCCAGGGCGGCTAGCTCTTGGCCTGCCGGGGCGTGGCGAGGGGCGGCTTGGCGTGTTGCGGTGAGAAGGGGAGCGCGTGGCGTGGTGCTGCAGAGCGGGCCAAAACCGTGGGGGCAAGCGTGTCGGCTCGGCGCACGTGCGTGCCAAACGCACGCTCTGCTCGCGCCCTGGGCATGCACGGGATGTGCTCGACGTAATGCCAGAGCATGCTACAGAGCTTGGGTGAGGCTGGCATTTAGCAGATCTAGGTTAGGAGTAACGGGGAGTCTAGTGGACATGCTAGTTTGATCAGAGGTGCAAGCTCACAGTGCAATGCCAAAACTCATGTCAAAACTGGTCATGCCTACAGGGTGCTCGATAGAATGCCACATGCACCTAGGCATCTCTTGGGGTAGCCAAAACTTCCAGGTTGGGGTCTCTTTAGATGTACAAGAGGGTGGTGAGGTTAGTTTGCCAAAAGTAGAAACTTGCTAGTGCAAGTTTTGCAAAACTACATTTCTGGACAGGAAATAAATGACATTATTTCATGAACCAAAATTAATCCAATGGGTGCATGCTCCTGGGTTTAGGGGTTTGGTAGGGCTGTCTACAAGTAGGAGAAAACACAAGATCGTTGGAGCAAAATTAAATAGGGTTGCAGTAGAAATCACAAGGCTGGACCAGAATGAAAAAGAGGTTGATTGACTCAAAATTTTCAAAGAATAGCACTAGGTTTTTGCATAAAGTTGAATCATATGCTACTACCAATATCCCATAATTTTGGTGGAGGCTAGAAAGAATGATTTAAAAGGGTTGTAGTGCAAAATGCACTCAAGACCAAAGAAGGAAAAATTGATGCAGAGCTCAAATTATCCAATGAATGAAATATATTATTGCACAAAAGTGATTTAGAGACATCACATGATATCTCCAAACCTTGATGAAATTTTTAGTTAAATATATCAAATGGTTGTAGTTCAAAAAGAGCTCCAAATTTTAGAACAAGTCATTTAATGAATAAAGCTCAGGGTGAAATAATTTTATAAATAAATCTCCTGATTGAGAAATGTTTTTTTTAAATGAGAGGGAAAATAAGTCCCACATATTTTGGAAGGATCCACTTGGGAAAAATTTCTTAATATTAAAAGAAAAGTTTTGAAATTATCAGAGATATACTTGCATGCAAAAAATTTAAACTCTTGGCAAAATTTTAATAACTAAAACCTGGTTAAATTTTTGGGGTGTTACAGGGCTTAAACCCGATCAAAGGGAGATTAACTCTCCGCCGGTCACCCATCATATTGCAGTGGTGGAGGAACAATGCGGGGACCTCTCCTCCATATTGAGGACCAACTATGTCCGGATTCCTGAGCTCTCTGAGCCGGATACCCGTTCGCGGGATTACAGCATCCAATCCCTGAACTTAGAGTCAGTCAGCGGGCTAGGATTATCGGGCAACACCCCGGAACCAGAATTTCCAAAATTGAAAATTCCTCGGCCCCTGGATCCCAGGTCGGGTAAGGGTTCGGATTCAATTCCACCCACCCACCCAAACATAAGTGATCTTTCCCACATCAGGCAAGAACCACAGGAAACAGTACATCATTATTGGGCCAGATTCCTCCTTGCAATGAACAAGGTTAAGGACTGTCGCGAGGAAGATGCAATATTATTTTTCTGCAATAATTGCACGGACAAGGGAATCCTGAACGCCATAAATCGCCGTGAGATATCACGCTTCGCTGACTTGGCGTCCATAGTACGAAAGTACTGTGAGATGGAAAGTGCCTGGAAAACCGAAACAAAATTTTGGGATAATCCGGCCCTAAATACGAACCCTATCTGAAATAAGAGGATGCACTATCAAAAGACACCCGGGTCAACTACCAAAAAGCAAAAACCCTCTATAGGGCATGGAACCATAATGGAGGGATGACTCAATGGACCCTGTAAAATTCACAACACAGAGGGCGCCATACCAACACATTGCCTTAGAGCATATTGGATACTCCGGTAGGTAGCCAAAAGTGGCGAGGATCTCCTAACTCCATAAGCCACAGATCACCATCCCAGAAATACCAGTACGGTATTAACGGTCTTCGAGACCTTCGCATCAAATAATAGGCGAAAGCAAACACTCCGCAGCATTGCCGAAATCTACCACGTGGCGACAATAAACCCATGGAGTGACACATCTATTACTTTCAATGCCAGTGATGAACCTAAATTCCGAACAGCCCGAGCACCAGCCACATTGGTCCTTAGTCCAATTGTGGACGGCTTTCGACTCACCAAGGTACTCATGGACGGCGGCAGTGGATTAAACCTCATCTATGAGGAAACCCTTCAAAAAAATGGAAATAGACTGGAACTGCATCGAGCGAAGCATCACAACCTTTAGAGGAATAATCCCTAGTCGGGAAGCGCTGTACAGGCAAAATCACACTAGATGTGGTGTTCGGCATGCCGGAGAATTATAGGTCCGAAGAGATCACGTTCCAAGTGGCCCCGTTCAATAGCGGTTACCATGCCCTGTTAGGGCGGGAGGCGTTCACAATCTTCCAAGCCATGCCCCATTACAGGTACATGAAGCTCAAAATGCTCGGGCCCAACAAAATTATCACTCTTGCTAGTGATCCGGACACAGCACTCTGCGCCGAAAACAAGACAGCCACACTGGCCCTCGAGGCATTATCCGAAGCCCTAGCGGCCGAGGAACTGACTGCGCCGCGCTCCACAGTGAACAGGGACGATGTGATACTCGATAAGAGATCCAAGTCCACCTCCTTTAAACAGGTGGATGAAATAGTCAAATTCCAAGTCCATCCAACGGACCCTACAAAAACAGCTTCCATCGGGGCACAATTAAACCCTGACGTAGATGCCGCACTACGAGAGTTCCTACGCGAGAACTGGGACATTTTTGCCTGGCACCCTTCAGACATGCCAGGAATCCCACGCGGGCTGGCCGAGCACAACCTCAATATTCTAAAGGGATTCAAGCCAGTCAAGTAGGCTCTTCGGCGTTTCTCTGAACCTAAGAGACAAGCAGTGGGAGAGGAACTAGCCAAGTTATTGGAGGACGGATTCATTAGAGAAATAAAACATCCGGACTGACTAGCAAACCTGGTGATGGTACCAAAGAAGGACAAATCTTGGCGCCTGTGCGTCGATTTTAAGGACCTCAACAAGGCTTGCCCAAAGGATCGCTTCACCCTCCCCTGCATTGATCAAATTATCGATGCTACCGCAGGACACGATTCATTGTGCTTCCTCGACGCATATCCCGGCTACCACCAAATCAAGATGGCGAAGCCCGACCAAGCCGCAACGGCATTCATCACACCATACGGCCCCTTCTGCTTCAACACAATGCCCTTTGGGCACAAAAACGCCGGTGCGACATATTAGCGAATGATTCAGACATGTGTGGAAAACCAGATCGGCAAAACAGTGGAGGCATACATAGATGACGTGGTCGTCAAAACCAAACATGTCGAATCTCTAGTAGACAACTTTAGGCTCACATTTGATAACCTCCGAACATATGACATCAAGCTCAACCTGGAAAAATGTGTTTTCGGTGTGCCAGCCGGAAAGCTCTTGGGCTTCATTGTATCCGGCAGAGGAATTGAAGCAAATCCGGCCAAGATCCGAGCTCTGTCACAATTGGATATCCCAACGGACCTCAAACAAATCCAGAAATTAACCGGATGCATGGCGGCTCTAAGCCGCTTTATCTCCCGCCTGGGAGAAAAGGCATTACCCCTTTATCGCCTCCTTCGGCGCACCGAACACTTTGAGTGGACGGATGCCGCCACAGCCAGATTGGAAGAAATAGAAGCCATATTGGCAACCAACTCAGTCCTGGCCGCGGCAAACATTGGTGAACCAATGTTGTTATACATCGCGGCAACTCATCAAGTTGTGAGTGCAGTGCTCGTCGTCGAACGAGAAACGGACGGACATAAATTCCCCCTTGAAAAGCCGGTCTGCTATGTATCCACTGTCCTTACTCCATGCAAGTCACGGTACCCGCATTATCAAAAGATAGCATACACGGTATTCATGGCATCTCGGAAGCTGCGACACTACTTTCAAGAGTGTTCGATAACAGTAGCCTCGGAAGTGCCACTTAATGATATTATAAACAACCGCGACGCCACGGGCCGTATTGCCAAATGGGCCATTGAGATCCTCCCGTTCGACATAACTTACAAGCCGCGGCGAGCCACTAAGTCGCAAGTATTGGCCGACTTTGTCGCGGAATGGACGGAAGACGAACTCCCTAAAGAGTACAGCGCATATTCCAACTGGATCATGCACTTCGACAGCTCTAAAATGTTGGCTGGTCTGGGGGCTGGCGTCGTTTTGACATCCCCAACCGGAGATACAGTTCAATACGTACTCCAGATAATGTATACGGACTCCAACAACGCAGCCGAATATGAGGCCCTTTTACATGGTCTCCGGATGGCAGTATCGATGGGCATTCAACGCCTAGAGGTGCGGGGGGATTCGAACCTCGCAATACCCCAAATAAATGGAGACTTTGATGCCAAGGATCCGAAAATGGCGGCCTATCGCAACGCCGTACTAAAAATGTCAGCTCGGTTCGAGGGGCTCGAATTTCATCATGTGGCTCGGGAAAACAATCAGGCGGCGGATATCCTCGCCCGCATCGGGGCCAAACGCGACGCGGTCACCCCCCCAACATATTTCTGGAGAGGCTGTTCAAGCCATCCGTAGTATGGGAAGGGGACACCGGTAACAATAATCCGGACCCGGCCAAAATACCCGATACCGAACACTCTGACACAATCGGAGGCTTTGCCACCGAAATAACACCTTCGGCCCACGTAATAATGGCCATCATAGCCCCGTGGACAGAACCATTCCTGGCCTACCTAACTAGGCAGGAACTTCCGGAGGACCAAAATGAGGCACGCTGCATACACTACTAGGAAAAGATCTACTAATGGCGCACCAGTTTTGCCTACTAATGGCGCATCACTGGTGCGCCATTACTAGCACGCCACTAGTAATTTTTACTGATGGCGCACCACTGGTGCGCCATTAGTATCTGGTATACTAATGGCGCACCACCAAGTGCGCCATTAGTATATAAAACCATGCGCCATTAGTGTGCCTCCTAGGGGCCATATTTAACCATGTGCTTTGGCACACTAATGGCGCACTGCGGATAGATGCGCCATTAGTATACTTGGCATACTAACACTCTGTCTTGATGTGCCATTAGTATCCTTTGGCATACTAATGGCGCACCTTGTGGTGATGCGCCATTAGTATGAATATTTGGTTTTTTTTACTTTTCTGATTTTTGCACGGGTTACAAAATATATTATTTGACAGAATATAGACAGTAGCACACAGCAACAGCAGATTCATCGAATACAATAGAAGATTAGTCTCCGAATACAATTCATGATATTAGTCTCTGAATTCAAAAGACCGAACAAAGATAAAACATTACAAGTCTCGAGACCGCGAGTATCGAGTTTGTCTTCACATTACAAGTCGACATCAATCATCTAAACTACCATCACATAGAAGAGAGCCGAGGTCATCACGATGAGCATCATCGTGATCAAACTGGTCTTCATCCGGTTCCTCCAACGCTCCCTCCTCTCTCCCGCTAGATAGCGGGCGTATCTAGATTCGGCCTCCGCTCTAGTGGTGTACCCTTTGTAACTGTTACCGCTGAAACGGTGAACCTATCTCCGACACTCCTCCCAGTCATCGTAGACTCCGGGAACCTTACCCTTGTACACGACATACGAAGGCATCTCTATGCACAAGCCAAACAACAGACAATACATACATAAGCAATATATAAGTATGCAACAAAAGGATCGGAAGAGAAAAGCAAGACATTAATAGCACGATTCATGGTCCTACTAATAAATAGCATCGATTACATCTAAGTTGAACGACTGTCCAAACCAAAGAGACATACAATTCATTAAAGTTTAATTACAACATGAGCCAATCAATGTTTCAGAACTACACATCACTACATTCGACTTGACTCATGGATAGGAGCGTGGATGAAGCCGCCGTCTGTCATGATGGTCATGAAATCGCGGGCGTTGTCAGCCTGCATTTGTAGCATTCCGTCAATCTCAATGTTGGACAGTTGATATCTAAGGAAGAACTGCCCCGAGGTATGAAGGACATCTTGATGGATGATGTCCACAAACTCCGACTGGATGCGAAAGAATTCTTGTCTGATGTCCGCGTCCTGGATTGCCGACAAGCTCGCGGCCCAATCTTTGAGATTATTTGGTAGCAGAAGGTGATGATGGTCCCTTACGATCGCCCGCATGTGATGGAGGGCATACTAGGCATCCTTCTGACCGCCAGGCGGCTGCTTGACGCAGCAGAACGTCGTATTGTGGGCGAACACGTGCTTGCCGTACTTACGAACTGCCCTGATGAAGGTGCCTCCAGATTTGGCGTAGCCAGGGAGAATATCATCCAGAACTTTCTTGATATTTGTGTAGTCTATCTTGAAGTTACGGTTCGGGTCGAAATACGTGGCCATGGAATATTTCGGGCTTAAGAGGATGAGTGTGCAATGTGTGTCACTGCACAGAACACGGAATGTTAGAAAAAAAAGAACGATCGAAATCTAAGAAATCATATGT
Source organism: Triticum dicoccoides (assembly GCF_002162155.2). NCBI lineage: Eukaryota > Viridiplantae > Streptophyta > Magnoliopsida > Poales > Poaceae > Triticum > Triticum dicoccoides. Next base: position 331,789,097 of record NC_041392.1, on the reverse strand, counting down.
TACGGGGCGGTTAAGGGATGACTTACTCGGGAAAGTAAGCCACAAGGAAGTTATCCTTATCTGGGTTTGCCAGAATGACGTCTTCAAGGTGTGAACTCGCGACTTGGCGGTCCCCAGCGCTGCTCAAGAGCTTCGCACACATGTAGAAGGGGTCGACGATCACGATGTTCGGGGTCTTGTCTCTAATGATCCGCATCTCCATACTCAGCGAAAACAGCCGAACGAAGGTGTAGTGCAGCGGATGAAGGTTGAACATAGCAAAGATGTCATCAAACCGCAGGATGATCGTACCCCCGATGGCTCCATCCACAAAGCCCTTGCCCTCTGGCACCTTGGCCACGAAAACCGGGTATGCCACATCATTCTCTCTGAGACACCGCTTCTCCAAAGAAAGAACACTGTCGTGCAGACTCCGCATAGCACCGGTTGCAGCATTGAGCATATTTGTCGGTAGCATCGCCCTACCCGCCACATGCACCCTCCTCGAGATATCCTTAGGTGAAGGTGGCCCGTCCTGAGCACGAATCGTACTCGGTGCCGGCTGGCTCACACCGGCGCCCTTTTTAGTCAGCCGTTTCCGGCCCTTCTTTTTGATCTGCTGTAATGGGACTGAGTTCTTCTCATAGACCGCCTTCTTGAGCGTGTTGGGGCTGATAATATTTGGCACCTCCGCTATCTGAGGCTCGGTGAAGGAGGCAACTGGAGGCGTCTCCTGAGAACTGAACACCAGACGACGCCTATTGCAATTGGGTTTCTCCGTCGTACCAGCTAGATCGCGGTCATCTTGTTTGGGTTCTTGAGAAGGAGGCCTGCAGAACTCGTCACCGTACCCATGTTCGGCAAAGTACTTATCGACGTTGGTAAATGTACCATCATCGTTGTCGTCATCGTCTGGATCATGTGCCATATGCATGTCCGGATCCTGTGCCATAGGGATGTCCGGCATGTCCGGTAGCGTTGCGGCATTCTTGCCATGGCTTGGCGCCGGCATGACTGGCGGTCTTGTCTGTGGGGTGGTGTCCCACACCCCCAAACGAATCTGGCTCTTCGGCCAAAGTAGGGGCCAGCTTACGCAGGCGCTGAGGGTCATCTCATCTTCTTCATCGGCCCCAGCGGGTCGAATTGGAGGTAACAGCTCGTCGCAGCCTGGCAGCACCCGAACCACTTCAACCCTATAAATTGTGGGTGGCATCGGATTACCGTGGAACACGGGGTTGCCTGGTTGAATGATTCTGCCCTTGGCGACATCGACCAACTCGCCGCCCACGAAGTGCAGGAGAGTGCAAGGAAAGTCGGCGGCACCCTGCAAAAACATGTAGGGCGTCAGGGATGCCCAGTCAAAGGCAAGGAGATGAAGTCCTCGGCCGAGAGGCTTAGTTACCGTGATGCCGTCGAGCTCGGCTAATTTCGAGGCACTGCCAACGGCGGGCATGCAACTGACGGAGGGGCCGCTTGCTGGCGAGGGGCCGACCGGCGTACACCCGGGTGCATTAAGCTTCAATGCCGGCGTCGGAGACACCAATACCGCCACCGCCAGAGACACCAATGTTACCGCCGCCGTAGACACCAATATCGCCGCCGCCGGAGACACCAATGGCGCCGCCTGCGCGTTGTGCGAGTTGCTGGCCGTGAAGTTGGGAATCGGGGGCGGCCCCTGTTGGCCACCCGCAATCCACGTCGTTATCCCATGAATCAAGGTAGACATATTGCCGGTGAGCATCGATCCCAGTTGTTGTTGCACTTGCTCTTGGACCATCTCTGGAATCCGCACCACTTGCGCCTTGAGTGCTTCAACCTCGCGCGACTGGCTTTCCGAGCTGGTCTTTTTCTCCTTTCGCCCACCATCGGTATAGTATGGCGACCATTTTGTGGACAAGCCTTTGCTGGCCACACGACCAGCTGACATTGGCTTACTGAGCTTATCCTTGTTTTTCATTACGTTCAACGCCCTATTCAAAGGGGTGTCGAAATGGGAGCTCTGAGACGACCCCGCGGTACTGCTTTCTTTGTCCTGCGGAAGGAACGTGAACCATTTAGAAATATTGGGGATTAATTAGAATGCAACCATATGGAGCTAATTATGCGGGGGTGTATTCCTTACCAGAACAAGCTCAAGCTCCTTGGTCTTCGGATCCGTGGTAAGCTCCTTTGTTACCAGGTCCTCCTTGTACCGGGCCCTGAGAAAGTTCCTGGTCTGCTTGTCACTGTATTTCTCGAAGCGGAGCGGTAGGCCTTGCTCGGCATGCTCCGCGTCCTCCTTGTCCCATACAGGCTCCGCCACTCTGTAACCGCCGGGACCGAGTTGGTGGACCCCTATGTTCAACTGCCGCATTTCTTTCCCCCACTTACTTGATTCGGAGGTTGCGGGGCTCTCGCACTTGATCTTGAACTCCTTGTAGTCATCTTCGCTCATCAAAGGATATTTTGCCTTGATCTTCTCATAACTATCACCTTTGTCAATCATTGCCTTCACCGTGCTTTTCCAAGTAGACAGGGCCGTGCTCATCATCGTGAGGGCGGCACCGTTCACTTTATTACCCGAGAGGCGTGTGTTTGCAAACTCAGCGGGGAACTTGTATCGTTCGTGCAGCTTCGTGAAGAGGAGGCTGCGCAAATTCCCTCGGTCCTTATGCCTTAGGTTCTCGATGTTGATCGAGGCGGTGCTCCGGAGAATGCACCTGAGCTGAATCGAGTACCCCTTGACTACGTGTTTGGGCGCCGTCGGATGCCCGTCGGAGTTCACTTCAGTAAATTCCTCCCTGACGGTGCCGAGCACGTTCTGGCGCCGGTCCTTCCATTGCCTCTTCGGTTGGCTACCACCTGTGCGTGCACCGCCATCATCAGTGGTGGCATCCGCGGCGCCATCATCAGTGGTGTCATCCCCGACGCCACTAGGGGTTGTGTAGTCAGGATCGGTGTCTTCCGCGGCGTCCTCATAGCGGTGAGGTTCTTCCTCCAACTCCTGGGACAGCTCCCAGAATTGCTTGCCGCCCGAACCATTGGCCTCATCGTTGTGGGCCATGTTTCGCTCTAAATAGGAAAAAAGTTTGGTCAAAAAGTTGGTTATTGTCAAGGAACAAGATCATGGTCTCATCATTTAGGGTTTTTCGACACCGAGGCATCCTAAAAGCTAAGCTTTTATCATTTAGGGTTTGTCGACGCCGAGGCACCCTAAAAGCCTAAGCGTACATCATTTAGGTTCTCATCGACACCGAGGCACCCTAAAAGCCAAGGTTTCATCATTTAGGGTTTGTCGATGCCGAGGCACCCTAAATGCTAAGTTTTCATCATTTAGGGTTTGTCGACGCCGAGGCACCCTAAAAGCCTAAGCGTACATCATTTAGGTTCTCATCGACACCGAGGCATCCGGGGCAGCCAAGTTAAGTTTTCATCATTTAGGGTTTATCGATGTTGAGGCACCCTAGGTTGGGCCTAATCACTTGGCACTAATCACTTGGCTCTATTGCCACCTATGTTGGGTTTATCATCTAGGGTTTATCGATGCTAAGGAGAATTCTAAGTTGGGCCTAATAACTTGGCTCTATTGCCACCTATGGTTTAATGCAGCAAGAATGGCAGGGCAGTTGATCCTACTTAACTAAGTACAAAGATACCCGGCCCATGCATTAGTCGCAAGTACCCCATATGTCTTATTTTTAGCAAAGTCATGCTAAAATTCACGGAAAATTTTAGCATGACCTTTGCTGAAAATAGGACATATGGAGTACCCGAATTTGCCAGAACGGAAGTTAATCGACATTCTGGTAAACTCAAGGGCAACTTGGGGTACCTGCAAATTCATCACGACACAATGGTCGGAGACAAAACCCAGCAAACTAGCAAGATGATCATCATCTTTGCAAGACAGTAGCTCAAGTTTTTGACAGTAGACTCTGAAGAAAACAGCATTGCAACATTCAAGTTCACAGGATAAAAAAATCATCCACGTTCACCAACCCACATGATGTTAAAACCCACATGAGCTGTAAACAGACTTAAAAAACCCACATGATGTTATAACTATATACACTGAACATGATGATACCAAATGGGAAGGAAAATTGTATCACTCTAGATTAGTGTAGCCACTATCTAACAAAACCAGAATGTTAACAAAATTACAGCATGATGATACCAAATTCTTGTAGCAGTACAATGAGTTCACAGGATAAAAAAATCATCCACATTCACTAACCCAAACTGGTGAAGATACAGCAAACCAGAACCTCCCAGGTTTCTGCCATTTTATTTTTCCCACCGTATATGTTTTTTGATTCATGTCATGGTACTTGCTGTCAAACCAAGTATTTTCTTTCTACATAATATGGGAAGTTTCCTTCTTACTGTCTCACTATCTTACTATCTCACTACAAAAAAACTAGTATGCTTAGTTGAGACTAGTATGCTTAGTTGCATTATGACAGGCAAAAACTACAAATATTTGTGTTTTTAGTTGAGAAATGCAGCGACAGTGTGATAGGCAAGTTTCAGCTGGCAAAGTGTCACGATTCAGACAACAGAGCAGCTAAGCATAGCAAGTGGATAGTTTAGTCAGTATACTAGTACTCTTTAGAAAGCATGAGACATATATTACCTGGAGGAGACTTCGTCGCAGAGTTGCCTGTGAATTGAAAATACAACGAGATCAGCAAAGGACAGTAAGATATATACTAAAATTATCATAAAAAAATGCCAGCTACTGCCATGGTCAAAGAATAGATTATGATAGCTGGACAAGTACAGGTCAAACTAGATAATTTTCAGAACCGGTTTAACCACTGCAGGATGAAACAATGCATCCAAGACTGGGCTTAGACTAATATCCTCATAGCATAATCTGACATCAAGCAAATAATATAAGAACAGTGAAAATGTATGTTCACTACAAATGAATATGGACCAAGTGTTCACATTCTTGGAGTAACAAATATTCATCTACTCATTTGTAGATACCTAGGAGTAACAAGACTGCACTTGCCAATAATGTTTTATTTATGCTTCCCAAGGACCAACTCCTAAACTGAACACAAAAAACTATGTGCACATCTGCAAGTTGTAGAAGGAAAAGGTGCCACACTAAAAAAACTATCAAACTAACAGATCGGTTCATCAATTATGGACTTCTTACATGTTACATCTATCATTATGAAGTTCTTACATGTTTCATATTGTTGCATGAATCCAAATTCACTGGAATATTGTTGCATGAAGCAAAAGAGGCCCTGGGCATCCATCCAACACAGCTAAACAAAGAAAATGCAGTTCCATGCTTTCACAATACAATTCTCTTCAGATTTCTTATTAAGAGACAACAAGATACTTGTCACTGAAATTTTCTTCAGATTTCACAGTACTAAATTTCAATGGGAAAAAATCTCAGTACAGTTCAATCTTAGGGAATCAAATATGAGAATCAAATATGGGTCATGCAGTTCCACTATCTGTATAAAGAACCATCGGTGGCGCTCCACTAAGAACCATGCCACCGGCTGGTGCCGAGGATATGGGGATTGCCGGTGGGAGGAGATGGGATTGGGGTAGGGTCGCCTCACTCACCTGCTGGCTAGCGCGCCGGCGTCGGGGAGAGGCGGGCGGGTTCGGGTGGCGTGAGCAAGGAGGTTGGTCGGTGCGGCGGTCCTCGATCTACGGTGGCGGTCCTCCTCGATCTGCGGCGGCGGTCCTCCCGGCCCGAGAGTCACTTGGCAGCAGCAGCTTCCCAGCCTGTCGGGGCACTCCTCCCTGGTTCGGATTGGCCACGCTGCTCAGGGACGGCGAAGGAGGCGAGGGGAGCGGCGAGGGGGACGGCGAACACGCGGGGCAGCGGGTGCGATCGATGAGGCAGGGGAGAGATTAGAGAGATTGGGGATTTAGTGTGGGGGAAGCCTTCTAATTGCACACTACCCCCTCGTGCGCCATAAGTACGACTATTCTAATGGCGCACCACCCCTCGGTGCGCCATTAGAATTTTGTTTTAATCTAGCCCACTAGCCATATCTACAACCTAACCCTATCTACAACAGAACCCACCCACTAGCCCGACTGGTCAGCACGCAGCACACACCAGGAGGTCCTGGGTTTGATTCCCACGCTCCCCAATATTTTTTTATGCATTTTAAATGTTGTTTTTTATATTTATTTGTGTTTAAATATGTTCAAACTTGTTTAAATCATAAAAGTAATATATTTTTATAAAAATAGTAATAATTTTTAAAAGAATATGTTCAAATTTGTTACTTGAAAATATCATCGGCGGTGGCGATGGAGTGGGGGAGGGTGCGGGGGGTGCCCGTTGGCGGCAGTGGA
>NC_041392.1:331757281-331782409 GCF_002162155.2 Triticum dicoccoides | reverse complement strand
GGTGGGCCGGGTGCTCGTCGGCGGCGGTGGAGCGGGGGAGGGTTGCGGTGGGTCGTCGGCGGCAGTGGAGCTAGCGGGGGAGGGTGCGGGTGGGATCGAGATGGAGGGGGATCGAGATCGAGATGGAGGGGCAATCGAGATCGAGATGGAGGGGGGTCGAGATCAAGTGTCCTCATGAATTGAAAAAGTGCCCATGAAATTTAAAAATATTCATGATATCAAAAAGTGCCCATGAAATACAATCGAGAAATGAAGACTACAATTTAAATACAATCGATCTTAGCTAGCTATCTGTTCACAATCTTCTTGCCCTTCTTTTTCGCAAATGGAGTTCTTCTGTGGAACGGGCGTCCTTTAGGTAGGGTGGTCCTACTTCTTCTTGTGGTGTGTGCTGCTACTTCATCGTCGTCGTCAAGTTCGATCTTCGGGTCGCCGTACTTGTCGAAGTCTTGCTCATTGGCTAGTCCATCCATTCCGATGATCTTCCTTTTGCCTCTCCTCACGACAACACGACTGGGCTTTGACGGGTCAGTAATGAAGAAGCATTGGTCCACTTGGGAATCCAGTACCCATGGCTCATTTTTTGCGGTGACGTTTGCGCCCGCGGTCTTGGATTTGGCTTCGGGTATAACCATGGTGGTGAAATACCGGTCTTCTTTTAGGACGCTTTTGGCCCATCTGACATGGAACATCGGGACCTTCTCTCCAGCGTAGCTTAGCTCCCAGATCTCCTCGATCCTTCCGTAGTATCTGTCCTTGTCGTTACCGGTGTAGGATACCATCGTTACCCCGGAGTTCTGGTAACCATCGCTCCTCATGTCCTTGTCCTCGGTGTAGAATGTGTAGTCATTGATATCGTCCGCCTCATAGGTCATCAGGTTGTGCTCGGCGCCCTGTGACAAGGCGAATATGAGTTGTTCTTCCACGGAAGAATCCTCATGTAAAGGGTACGACAGAAGCTTCTGCTTGAACCAACGCGTGAAACATGAGTTGTGCTCTTTGAGTATATCTCTGTCCGTCCTCTGTTGGCCTTGGTCATTGTACGTCTTCTCAATAAAGGTTTTGTGCTCTACCACCCAAGGATCGACCACGTCTATGTGTTGTAGCGCGACTAGGTTTGCTCTTTCAAAGTCGGCGAGTCGACCCTCGAAGTCGACATGCATTTCGCGGCGATCCTCACGGTGACCCCATCCAGCGAGCCTGCCAAGGTGCCTGTTGACGGGTAGACCAACGGGGTTCTCGATGCCTAGATAATTCGTGCAGTAGGAGATGCACTCTTCGGTCAGAAAGCCCCTGGCTATACTTCCCTCTGGACGTGACATGTTGCGAACGTATCCTTTGATGACACCATTCATCCTTTTGAACGGGATCATGCTGTGCAGGAACGTCGGCCCGAGTTGGATGATATCCTCCATGATATGGACCAGCAGATGCACCATAATGTCGAAGAATGCGGGCGGGAAGTACATCTCAAGCTCGCATAGTATCACCACGATCTCTTCCTGTAGCCTTCTGAGTTGCCTCACGCCAATCGACTTCCGAGAGATGACGTCAAAAAAGTTGCATAGGCCAAATAGCGTTTCACAGACGTGCGCGTCCATGATCCCACGGATTGCAACTGGAAGTATCTGCGTCATCAGCACGTGACAGTCGTGAGACTTCATCCCGCTGAACTTCTACTTCGCTGGGTCTAGGTATCTGCTTATCTTCCCCGCGTAAACGTAAGGAAGTTTTACTCCTAGGAGGCAGGTAAAAAACTGCTCGATCTCCTCCTGACTTAGAGTGAAGCACGCGGGAGGGTAGTCATTTCCGGTCTTCTTGGCCTTTTTGCCTTTGCGACAACTTTCTGTGTCCTGCTTCGCCTCATCATCATCATCATCATCATCATCATTAGCGTGAAGCTCCTGCCTGATGCCCATTGATTTCAAGTCTGCCCTTGCTTTCGGCCCATCTTTGGTCCTCTCTGGCATGTTGAGCAGGGTACCAAGAAGACTCTCGCACACGTTCTTTGTGATATGCATGACATCAAGGCTGTGAGGCACACAGTAGATCTTCCAGTACGGCAAGTCCCAGGAAACAGACCTCGTTTTCCATACCTTCAACAGCGGCTCTGGCGCCTTTCGCTTCTTTCCTGGCTCTGGCGCCTTTTGCTTCTTTCTCGGCAGTGGGTAGTCTTTCCAATTTTTCAACAGCTCGTCTATTTCCTCGCCGCTCCTCGTACACGGGCGTTTTCGGGGTTCGGTTTCACCATCGAATAGATCCTTGCATTTCCTCCACGGGTCATCGTTGCGAAGCCACCTTCGATGTCCCATGAACACGGTTTTCAAAGACCCAGGATCTCTATCTAGCTGGCGATACGTTGTGTCATCCATGCACCTTACGCATCCAGAAAAACCGTGGACTACCTGCCCCGCGAGATATCCGTAACCGAGATAGTCGTGCATCATCGTGAGCAGTGCGGCTCTCATAGGGAAATATTCTTTCTCTGCGGCATCCCACGTATTGGCTGGCGTTTTCCACAGCGTGTCTAGCTCCTCCTTCCGCAGCCCCAGATACAGATTGGTGACGTTCCCTAGTTGTTTCGGCCCTTCAATTAGCATACTCATGTGAATGTACTTCCTCTTCATGCACAACCAGGGGGGAAGGTTGTACATCCACACAGACACAGGCCAGGTGCTATGTGTGCTTCTATGGCTGCCAAACGGATTGACTCCATCGGTGCTCGCGCCCAGCACGATGTTCCTTGGATCCTTCCCAAATTCTGGGTATTCGAAGTTCAACGCTTGCCACTGGCTCGCATCCTTAGGGTGACTCAGCATTTTGTCTTTTTTATTTATCTCCGGATCATTTCCATCATCTTCCCGCTTCTTCTCCTCCCTGTCCGCGTGCCCACGCAGGAGCTTTGCTACCTTAGGGTCCGCGAAATACCGCTGCAGACGAGGAGTGATCGGAAAGTGCCACACCGATTTTCGAGGAGCTTTCTTCCTCTTCTTGTACCGAGTGACGCCGCACACCGGACATATGGTAGACTCCGCGTGCTCGTCCCGATAAATGATACAATTGTTCATGCACACATGGTATTTCACGTGCGGTAAATCCATAGGACACACGATTTACTTCGCCTCCTCGAAACTGGTCGGGCACTTGTTCCCCTTGGGAAGACGTTCGTGCCAGAATGACATGTTCTCGTCGAAGCATGCGTCGGTCATTTTGTGTTTTACCTTCATCTCCAGAGCCATGAGCGTTACTTTCAAGCGAGTATCCTCGGGCCTGCATCCTTCATACAATGGAGTAACCGCGTCTATCTCCAGTTGATCCAGCTTGGATTTCTCTCGGGCGGCAGCTCTTGCGTTATCCGTCTGCTTGAGAAGCAGCTCTTGAATATGAGGGTCCTACACCCAGCCTCCATCGTCGTCTGCTCCGGCATCTTCATCTTCATGATCATGCCCTTCGTCTTGATCTTCCTCATCATCGTGTATGACATCTTCTACATGATGACTGTGTACAGCATCACTGTCGTGATCATGTCCTAGAGATTCTTCGTCTTCTCGCCCGCCCTCGCCGCGGTGGTACTTGTCTTGTTGCCCTTCCTCATTTCTTGCCCGGCCCCCATGGACGACTTCATAGTCATCTTCATCACCTTGCCACTGATAGCCATCCATGAAACCACGCAAGAGCAGGTGGTCCCGCACCTGCCCGGAATCCGGGTCCGCAATAAGGCTCTTCAGCTTGCATCTTCGACACGGACATCTTATCTCCGTCTCGTTCTTTTGAAGCATCTCGGCCTTCGCGGAGCTCAAAAACCTATTCACGATGCCTTCAGTCATCGTGCGGACCATGGTCGCCTGCGGGGTAGAGCAAAACGATATTTTAGAGCCAAGAAAATTTTTGGCATGACCTTCCCTAAAAATAGGACCAAAAAGAATGCATAGTGCCAAAATTCTCGCCGAAACGGAAATGAATCAAAAAATTCCGGCAAAATATTGGCAACTATCGCATTTCAAATACCGGTACCTTCAAACACAAACATATATGCAACACCACAAACACATGCAACACCACAAACATACATAGATCTAGCTAGGCCACAAAAAGTGCATGTGCACGTTGTTGGAGCGAGCTAGGGAGAGAAAACGTAGATCTACATCATGAAGATAGCTTTCCCCTTACATACCTATCAAAAAAGGTAATTTCACCACTTAATTTTGATGAATCTATGGTGGAAATGAGGTGAGGAGGAGGAGGCAGCCGAAAGCTTGGAGAAGGAGGTGGAGGGAATGAAGTGGGGAAAGTGAGTGGGTAGGTGTGGGGCTGTCCAAAATATCTTGTTGGGGTCCCAGGTTACTAATGGCGCACCACCAGCAAATGCGCCATTAGTAACCCTGGTTACTAATGGCGCACCTGCAGGTGGTGCGCCATTAGTAGTTTTGCAAAAAAGTAAAAAAAATAAATATATATACTAATGGCGCACCGGGTAATAGTGCGCCATTACTAGTTTAAACTAGTAATGGTGCACTGTGAAATGGTGCGCCATTAATAGTTTTCCCAAAAAAAAGAATAATTTTTTTTACAGTAATGGCGCACTGTCTGCCTGGTGCGCCATTACTAGTTAGAACTAGTAATGGCGCACTTCGACCTGATGCGCCATTAGTTTGTATGGAAAAATGGAACAAAAAAATAATACTAGTGGCGCACCATGTTTCTGGAGCGCCATTAGTGTCTTCCACACTAATGGCGCATCACCAACCGATGCGCCATTAGTATATAGTAGTGGCGCACTGCTTCCATGGTGCGCCATTAGTATCAATCCTATCTATAGCCCTTTTCCTAGTAGTGATAGTGCAGCGATCTAAGGCCTACAGGGTCCATGAGGGAGAATTGTATAAAAAAAGCACTACCAGAGTCCTTCAAAGGTGTATCTCCGAAGAGGAAGGACGGAACCTTTTGGCAGAAATTCACGCCAGACTCGGCGGCCACCATGCCGCAGCCCAGGCTCTTGTCAGCAAGGCCTTCCGTACAGGATTCTATTGGCCAACGGCCCGGGCAGATGCACAAGACTTGGTCCAACATTGCGCCAGTTGCCAGCTCTTTGCAAATCAAAGCCACATGCCACCCACCGCCCTCCAAACAATCCGCATTACGTGGCCCTTCGCGGTCTGGGGGCTTGACATGGTTGGACCCCTTAAAGGGGGAACCCACAAGAAAAAATACTTACTGGTCATGGTGGATAAACTCACCAAATGGATAGAGGCCAAACCTGTTAAAACAGTCGAATCCGGACCGGTGATAGACTTCATATCCGGGGTCGTACACCGTTATGGCGTCCCTCACAGGATCATCATTGACAACGGCACGAACTTTACTGCCGATGAGGTAAAACTCTGGTGCAGCAAAATGGGCATCAGGCTCGATTATGCTTCGGTCTATCACCCACAAACCAACGGTCAAGTGGAGCACGCGAACGGTCTTATAATGAGAGGCATTAAACCCAGGCTAGTGCGGTCCTTAACGGAGTCTAACACGCACTAGGTAGAGGAGCTCGACTCCGTACTCTGGGGGCTGCGGACCACGCCGAACCGTAGTACCGGATATACACCCTTCTTTATGGTGTACGGCGCAGAGGCAGTCTTGCCTTGTGACATAATTCATGACTCACCTCGAGTGCGCATGTATGAAGAAAGAGAAGCCGAGCTTGATCGGCAGAACAGTCTGGACACCTTGGAGGAGGAGCGCAACGTGGCAAAAGCCCGTTCCGCATTTTATCAGCAACAGGCTCGCAGATACCAAAGCAGAGAAGTACGTGGCAAAACTTATAATGTTGGCGAACTAGTTCTACATCTACCGGATAAGAAAAAGAACAAGCTCGAGCCCAAATGGGAAGGTCCCTTCATTATTGACCAAGTTCTGACCGGTGGAGCGTACCGACTGCGGGATGCATCGACTAATCGCCTCGAGCCGAACCCATGGAACGCAGCCAGGCTCCGAAGATTCTACGCCTAGCGCCGGACCCTGTGTTCGTCCCCTTCCCCTGTCCATTTTTTATACATTATCTGTCATGTTTTTCTTTCTTTCTTTTATTCTTTCTCCAGGCCTTCAAAGGCCAACTTGCACCTAGTTTGCACATTACAGATGCGCTAGCCGCACTCATCATACCTGGCGGCTTCTTTCACAGAAGCTCGATTATTTATTTGGGCCTCGTCCCCCGCACATGTGTTACGCTTCCACATGTACCTTTTTTCGCCATTATATGCATCGACATGACTTAAGTTTTGGCCAAGCTGGGTTGCCTGGCTCTTGTATTTATGCCCTACGTTCCCGTTAATTCGGCTAGGGCATAAGGGGAGCACCTCTGCGATTGTTACTGTCGGGTCAGCCGGATGTGTACCTGAGACTGGGTGAAGCTGAAAGCTAGCGTTCTTAAGGGAATATTCGGTCGGCGAACAAAAGATGATTTTTATTTATTTTCCATATCTACCCCTAGATGTTTTCCCTCCGTTTCCTATCGCAGTCCGGACATGCACTTTAGGGCATGCTTACCCAGGGAAAGGAACCCTTAACGGAACTATTCTCCCTGGAAGATGTTTCTTACTACCCATGTAATATAACATAACTAGTTGGGCACTTGTCTGTTCAAGCACCAGTGACCCCTACGCCTGGTCTCCACGCATACCCCGGTTCTTATATAACTGAGCGGGTATTCGGATACACTTCGGACTATCGGGTCCCGAGGTTGAAGGGAAAAGGTCCGCCATGACAAATGATCTACAATCCGGCTAGAAGTCATTATACATGTCACTTTAATTACATAGTCATGCAGACTGACTAAATTCCTCCTCTATACCATCCAACAGGCGGTCTAGCCTACAATCCTGTTGGGAATACTTTGCGGCTAATTCTACTTGCCCATAAACTAAGCTAACGGGGATGTCTTTTCCGTCGGGCCCCATAGGTCCGACCTCGGCCATGTGATTTGGGTTAGCCTTGGTGTACCGCGTCTTCACCATGGCCCAGGATTCTTGGGCACCTTGTCGGCAGGCCGATATCTTCCATAATCGGAAGCGCCGCCGTGCTCCCTTGAGCTTCTCCGTAAGCTCTGCAATGCCTGCTGGCAGGGAGGCGGATGGCCACAAGGCCTGTGCAACACCTTGCATCACCTGCCAAACTTGTTCATGCAGATGCGAGAGCTCGGATAGAAGATCACCTGCAGACCCGGCATTTCCTCCGCAGGACGACCCGTCAGCATACCTACAGACATAATGCTGTTAGTCGGCTTCTTCGCCGAACTCCTTCAAAAGGATTCGTTCAAGAACTTACTGAAAATGCCGCGCCAAAGCCGCTTTTTCTCCTTCTCGGAGTCTGCAAGCTAGGCTTGAACGTATTTTAGTTCCACGCTCAGCTTGACATTGGTGTCTAGGAGATTGTTTTTCTCCCGCCTAACCTCAGCCAGCACGCGTTTGCCAGCTTCTAGCTATCGCACGACATGCTGGTCCTCCGTATTTTCTCTGGATTCATCTGCAAAATCTATTGTTAGATCTGCAGCCACGCTGCACACTATATGATAACCATCATTCTTTAAAGTAAATGTTACCAGCAAGAGGTTTTTTCGATTTCTGCAATGCGGCAACAGCGGCCCGTAGTTGGGTCTTGCATTCCTCCAACTCCTGGGACAGCCTAGTATTCTTCTCTGTAAGAACCTGCACAATAAAGATGATCCTTAAATCAGTTCTGCTAACTGTTTCAAGTCTCGGGGGCTACTGATACATATAAATTTCCAGATTTACTCACCCGTACATCCTTTACATACTGACCCGTGGCTCTTGCTAGACCATCTTGAGGAGCACGGAGGTACGCCTCTCCGGAATTAAAGGCATCAAATGCCTCTGGTGAGAAACAAGCGTCACGGAGTACGGCCCGACGGAGCCTATGATTCATGGCGCTTTCCACTTCTGAGTTAGTAGCGGATAATCTATCCGCATCCTCTGTAGGGGGATTATCCAGCGCCTGCCCCATATCGGCTACCGCCTCTATGTCTGGTCCTGGCGCCCGACTGGTGGAGGCGTGATCAGGAACATCGCCGGACATATTTTAGCGAGCGTTTTTTCTATTAAAGAAACACGGGCGTCATTACATTTTGAGAAAGACGATAACCACGGAGCAAGGTTTTTATACCTTTGCGCCGGCGTCTCTGTCTTGACCGCCTTCCTTTTTGGCCTACCCGGCCTCGGCGCCTCTTGTTGGCGAGTTGCTGCGGGTTCGGCAGGGTGTCCCGAATGCCTTCCCTGTAAAAAAATGCCATGTGTATATGGTGGGTGAAGTGCCTAAAAGGGGATCCTAGTTTTTGGAGTTGGGATTTTTGGTTTTTCTTACGTGTGATGCAGGGAGCAGTCCGGGATAGTCGGCCGTAATGGCCACCATGGCGTCGTCGCAGATTAACTGATAGAACTGCCGGTCTATCAGCTCCACGAAGATAACCAGATCTTCTTCAAGTCCGGAGTCGAGGGCCCGGTCAGGGTCCTCTGATTGTGGAGAGGGGCTGCTGACCTCCTTTATGGCTTTTCACAGTTCCTGCCGCAAACTGGCAAGGTGAATACTTACGACAAAGAATGCGGGAAAATGGAAGTAAGGGGATATAGCTTACCCAGCTTGGAGGATTGTACATGGAGAATCCATCCCGTGGCTTGATGCGAGTGAACTCCTCCTCCTCTCCCTTGAACAATTCAGACAGAATTTTTGCTAAAGCAGCAACATCGCCCGGACCCTTACGCCCGTAGCGGGTGGCGTCATCCGCCCCGTTGAAACACCATAAGGGTGCCCACGGTATTGAAGTGGTTGCACTCCCCGCATTATGCAAATCGACATAACTTCGATTATTGTCAATCCTGATTGAGCCAGTGCTTTGATCCCATTCATCAGATAGAGGACTTCTCTGTTGTCTTCCACCTGGGGGCTCCGTGGGCGCCAACTTCGGCGCTTCTTCAGAGGAGCATTGTTGAACACAGGAAGACCCCGCCGAGCAGGGTCCAGAAGGGGAACATCCTCCATATAAAACCATTCTGAAGGCCAGTCTTCGGACGACTTCTTTGGGGTACCGGACAAGTATCCGGTATCGGTGATGCACCATATTTCGGCTCCGCCCACTTGATAAAGTGATCCCCTCTGTGTGCGAGGGATGAGGAAAAATAGCCTTTTCCACAGCTTGAAGTGAGCCTCACAGCCCAGGAACAACTCGCAGAGAGCAACATAGCCGGCGATATTTAAAATGGAGGCACGGGTGAAATTGTGTAATTGGAGGCCGTAGAACTCCAGGAGCCCGCGGAGGAACGGATGAATTGGAAATCTGAGTCCCCTTAGTAAATAAGGAACAAGGCAGACCCGTTCCCCCATGGAGGGACAGGGAAAGCTCTCCGCTTGCTCCCCGCCATCGTAGGTGGCAAGCCCGGCTTGAACGGGCACCATATACGCCGGAGGGAGAAATCCCTTGGTCTGCAGTTCGACTAATCGACTGTGTGGGACTGAACACCTCTCCCAATCACCGGGCTTAGGGCTACGGGGCGGGAGGAGGAGCTGCGAAGGTCGGCCTTGCTGGAATGGATCTTTCCGAAATGCGCTCTGATGGATTCTCGCTGAGGGGAGGATGGTGTGGATCGGATCTAAGAATCCCTATCCCTTTAATATACAATTTATTTATCTGGCTAGGGGGGAAAATGTAAAAATGCCCTGGTGCCTCCTATTCATTCGACGCATGGGAGATAGCCCTTATTGAGCACAGAAGCCAAGAGGTTCAACCTTTATGGGGCCGGACACTACTTACAAACACTTGGAAATTGGAGAAGAACCAGCCTTGCAATGCCGAAGACAATACTGTGCGCCGGAGTCATCGTCATTGAAGCCTGGTTCGGGGGCTACTGAGGGAGTCCAGGATTAGGGGGTATCCGGACAGCCGGATTATATCCTTCGGCCGGACTGTTGGACTATGAAGATACAAGATTGAAGACTTCATCCCGTGTCCGGATGGGACTCTACTTGGCGTGGAAGGCAAGCTAGGCAATACGGATATGTATATCTCCTCCTTTGTAACTGACCTTGTGTAACCCTAGCCCCCTCTGGTGTCTATATAAACCGGAGGGTTTAGGTCCGTAGGACAACAACAATCATACCATAGGCTAGCTTCTAGGGTTTAGCCTCTCCGATCTCGTGGTAGATGAACTCTTGTAATACCCATATCATTAAGAATAAATGAAGCGGGACGT
Organism: Triticum dicoccoides; assembly: GCF_002162155.2. Taxonomy (NCBI): domain Eukaryota; kingdom Viridiplantae; phylum Streptophyta; class Magnoliopsida; order Poales; family Poaceae; genus Triticum; species Triticum dicoccoides. The sequence continues at coordinate 331,772,159 of NC_041392.1, read as the reverse complement.
AGGGATTTACCTCCATCAAGAGGGCCCGAACCTGGGTAAAATATCGTGTCCCCTGCCTCCTGTTACCATCCGCCTAGACGCACAGTTCGGGACCCCCTACCCGAGATCCGCCGGTTTTGACACCGACACCCGTGATATGATACACTCTATCACACATAAACCTCCTTATATCTTCCTCAAAACAGCTACCATACCTACCTTCTATGGCATTTCCATAGCCATTCCGAGATATATTGCCATGCAACTTTCCACCGTTTCATTTATGACACGCTTCATCACTGTCATATTGCCTTGCATGATCATGTAGTTAACACCGTCAAGCCACCATGCATAATTATCATACTTGTAACTCTTGATTCATTGCCCTTCCCGGTACACCGCTGGAGTCATTCATATAGAGTCATATTTTGTTCTAGTATCGAGTTGTAATCATTGAGTTGTAAATAAATAGAAGTGTGATGATCATCATTAATAGAGCATTGTCCCAAATAAAAAAAAGGGAAAGGCCAAAAAAAGAAAGGCCCAAAAAAGAGAAATAAAAAGGGACAATGCTACTATCCTTTTTTTCCACTCTTGTGCTTCAAAGTAGCACCATGATCTTTCTGACAGAGAGTCTCTTGTTTTGTCACTTTCATATACTAGTGGGAATTTTTCATTATAGAACTTGGCTTTTATATTCCAACAATGGGCTTCCTCAAATGCCCTAGGTCTTCGTAAGCAAGCAAGTTGGATGCACACCCACTTAGTTTCTTTTGTTGAGCTTTCATACATTTATATCTCCAGTGCATCTGTTGCATGTCAATCCCTACTCCTTAAATTGACATCAATTGATGGGCATCTCATTGGCCCGTTGATTTGCCGCGTCGATGTGAGACTTTCTCCTTTTTTGTCTTTTCCACATAACCCCCATCATTATATTCTATTCCACCCATAGTGCTATATCGATGGCTCACGCTCATGTATTGCGTGAAAATTGAAAAAAGTTTGAGATTACTAAAGGATGAAACAATTTCTTGGCTTGTCATCAGGGTTGTGCATGATGAGAGCATTCTTGTGCGACGACAATGTAGCATGACCAAACTATATGATTTTATAGGGATGAACTTTCTTTGGCCATGTTATTTTGAGAAGACATGGTTTCTTAGTTAGTATGCTTGAAGTATTATTATTTTTATGTCAATATTAAACTTTTGTCTTGAATCTCTCGGATCTGAATATTCATGCCACAATAAAGCAAATTACATTGAGAATTATGCTAGGTAGCATTCCACAACAAAAATTCTGTTTTTATCATTTACCTACTCGAGGACGAGCAGGAATTAAGCTTCGGGATGCTTGATACGTCTCCAAAGTATCTATAATTTTTTATTGTTCCATGCAATTATATTATCTGTTTTGGATGTTTAACGGGCTATATTAGACACTTTATATTATCTTTGGAACTAACCTACTAACCCAAGGCCAGTGCCAATTGCTGTTTTTTGCCTATTTCATTGTTACGCAGAAAAAGAATATCAAACAGAATGAAACATTCGGGAGAGTTATTTTTGGAACAAACGTGATCTAGGGCATTTGGAGTAGATGTCAAGAAAGGAGCGAGGAGGCCACGAGGTAGGGAGGCGCGCTCCCACCCTCGTGGGCCCCTCGTAGCTCCACCGGCCTACTTCTTGCTCCTATATATATATCCATATACCCCAAAAACATCCAGGAGCAACACGAAACCCTATTTCCACCGCCGCAACCATCTGTACCCAAGAGATCCCATATTGGGGCCTTTTCTGGAGCTCCGCCGGAGGGGGATTCGATCACGGAGGGCTTCTACATCAACACCATAGGCTATACGATGATGTGTGAGTAGTTTACCACAGACCTTCGGGTCCATAGTTATTAGCTAGATGGCTTCTTCTCTCTCTTTGGATCTCAATACAAAGTTCTCCTCGATCTTCTTGGAGATCTATTTGATGTAATTCTTTTTGCGGTGTGTTTGTCGAGATCCGATGAATTGTGTGTTTACGAACAAGATTATCTATGCACAATATTTGATTCTTCTCTGAAATCTTTAATGTATGATTTGTTATCTTTGCAAGTATCTTCGAATTATCAGTTTGGTTTGGCCTACTAGATTGATCTTTCTTGCAATGGGAGAAGTGCTTAGCCTTGAGTTCAATCTTGTGGTGTCCTTTCCCAGTGACAGCAGGGGCAGCAAGGCACGTATTTTATTGTATTGTTGTCATCAAGGATAAAAAGATGGGGTTTATATCATATTGCTTGAGGTTATCCCTCTACATCGATCATGTCATCTTGCCTAATGCGCTACTCTGTTCTTATGAACTTAATACTCTAGATGCATGCTGGATAGCGGTCTATGTGTGGTGTAATAGTAGTAGATGCAGAATCATTTCGGTCTACTTGTCACAGACGTGATGCCTATATACATGATCATGCCTAGATGTTCTCATAATTATGCACTTTTCTATCAATTGCTCGACAGTAATTTGTTTACCCACTGTAATACTTATGCAATCTTGAGAGAAACCACTAGTGAAACCTACGGCCCCCGGGTCTATCTTCTATCATATAAGTTTCCCATCTATTTTACTTTGCAATCTTTACTTTCAATCGATATCATAAAAATCCCAAAAATATTTATCTTATTATCTCTATCAGATCTCACTCTCGTAAGTGACCGTGAAGGGATTGACAACCCCTTTATCGCGTTGGTTGCGAGGTTCTTATTTGTTTATGTAGGTTCGAGGTGACTTGCGTGTAGTCTCCTACAGGATTGATACCTTGGTTCTAAAAAACTGAGGGAAATACTTACTCTACTTTGTTGTCACCATTTCCTCTTCAAGGGAAAACCAACAAAGTGCTCAAGAGGTAGCAAGAAGGATTTCTGGCGCCGTTGCCGGGGAGATCTACGCACAAGTCAAGGCATACCAAGTACCGATCACAACCTCTTATCCCTCGCATTACATTATTTGCCATTTTCCTCTCGTTTTCCTCTCCCCCACTTCACCCTTGCCGTTTTATTCGATCTCTTTTTCCGTTCGCCTCTTTTTTGCTCGCTTCTTTTGTGCTTGTGTGTTGGATTGTTTGCCATGATGGCTTTACCAAAAAGTGTTGATGCACACCTTAGAAGGTTGGAAGAAATTGAAAACAACGTTAGAAGTTTTATGTCCTTGCAGTTTGAGCATAATAATTTCTTTAGAAACGAGCTTAAAGAACAAAAAAGTTTTATGGGGTACATGAATAAAGAGCTCGATGATATGTCTAAAGAATTTTATGGTCTGAGATCTCAGTTCGCTCATCTTGAAAACTTAATAGCCCAAATTTCGGATAAGCAGGCCACCTTAGTTAATAAGATGGCCGCCAAACTGGAAGAACATGATGATAATAAGGATGAAGATCTAAAAGTGATTGATATGTCTCCTATTAAATCTTTGTTTTGCAATATGAATCTTGATAATTATGGGACTGGAGATGCGTCAACTTTAGTTAAAAGGCGTCCCAATGATTTAGAGTTTTTAGATCTTGATGCAAAAATTGGTAAAAGTGGGATTGGAGAAGTCAAAACTTTACATAGAAATGAACACACTATTTTGGATTTCAAGGAATTTAATTATGATAATTGCTCTTTGATCGATTGTATTTCCTTGTTGCAATACGTGCTAAATTCTCCGCATGCTTATAGTCAAAATTTAGCTTTTACCAAGCATATCGTTGATGCTTTAATGCAATCTTATGAAGAAAAGCTTGAATTAGAAGTTCCTGTCCCTAGAAAACTTCATGATGAGTGGGAACCTACTATTAAAATTAAAATTAAAGATCATTAATGCTATGCTTTATGTGATTTTGGAGCTAGCGTTTCCACGATTCCAAAAACTTTGTGTGATGTGTTAGGTTTCCGTGAATTTGATGGTTTTTCTTTAAATTTGCACCTCACGGATTCCACTATTAAGAAACCTATGGGAAGGATTAATGATGTTCTTATTGTTGCAAATAGGAATTATGTGCCCGTAGATTTCATTGTTCTTGACATTGATTGCAATCCTACATGTCCCATTATTCTTGGTAGACCTTTCCTTAGAACGATTGGTGCAATTATTGATATGAAAGAAGGGAATAATAGATTCCAATTTACGTTGAGGAAAGGCATGGAACACTTTCCTTGAAAGAAAATTAAATTACCTTATGAATCTATTATGAGGGCCACTTATGGATTACATACCAAAGATGATAATATCTAGATCTATTCTTGCTTTTATGCCTAGCTAGGGGCGTTAAATGATAGCGCTTGTTGGGAGGCAACCCAATTTTATTTTTGTTTCTTGCTTTTTGGTTCTGTTTAATGATAAATAATTCATCTAGTCTGTGTTTAGATGTGGTTTTATGCTTTTAATTAGTGTTTGCGCCAAGTAGAACCTTTGGGAAGTCTTGGGGGCGTTTTTGCGATCTTGCTGTAAAAAACAGAAACTTTAGCACTCCCGAGATTTTCTTACATTTTATACTGGAGAGTGCGATTAGGTTGATTGTTTTTGCAGATGATTAATAGACAAATTTTTCACGTCCTCCAATTTATTTTAGAATTTTTGGGGTTACAGATGTATTCGAAACCTACAGATTACTACAGACTGTTGTGTTTTTGACAGATTCTGTTTTTCGTGTGTTGTTTTCTTATTTTGATGAATATATGGCTAGTATAGAAGGGTTTGAACCATAGAGAAGTTGGAATACAGTATTATTAACCCCAATATAAATAAAGAATGAGTTCATTATAGTACCTTAAGTGGTGGTTCGTTTTCTTATACTAACGGAGCTCATGAGATTTTCTGTTGAGTTTTGTGTTGTGAAGTTTTCAAGTTTTGGGTAAAGATTTGATGGATTATGGAATAAGGAGTGGCAAGAGCCTAAGCTCGGGGATGCCTCGGAAGGCATCCCCTCTTTCGTCTTCGTCCATCAGTAACTTTACTTGAGGCTATATTTCTATTCACCACATGATATGGGTTTTGCTTGGAGTGTCTTGTATGATTTGAGTCTTTGCTTTTTAGTTTACCACAATCATCCTTGCTATACACACCTTTTGGGAGAGACACACATGAATTGAAATTTATTAGAATACTCCATGTGCTTCACTTATATCTTTTGAGCTAGATAATTTTGCTCTAGTGCTTCACTTATATCTTTTAGAGCACTGTGGGGGTTTTATTTTATTGAAATTATTGATCTCTCATGCTTCACTTATATTATTTTGATAGTTCCTTAGAACAGCATGGTAATTTGCTTTGTCTCTAAAATTAGTCCTAGTATGATAGGCATCCAAGATTGGTATAATAAAAACTTTCATAAAAGGTGCATCGAATACTATGAGAAGATTGATACTTGATAATTGTTTTGAGATGTAAAGATGGTGATATTAGAGTTGTGCTAGTTGAGTAGTTGTGAATTTGAGAAATACTTGTGTTGAAGTTTGCAAGTCCCGTAGCATGCACGTATGGTAACCTTGTGTAACAAATTTGAAACATGAGGTGTTCTTTGATTGTCTTCCTTATGAGTGGCGATCGGGGACGAACGATGGTCTTTTCCTACCAATCTATCCCCCTAGGAGTATGCGCGTAATGCTTGGTTTTTGATGACTTGTAGATTTTTGCAATAAGTATGTGAGTTCTTTATGACTAATGTTGAGTCCATGGATTATACGCACTCTCACCTTTCCATCATTTCTAGCCTCTTCGGTACCCTGCATTGCCCTTTCTCACCTTGAGAGTTGGTACAAACTTCGTCGGTGCACCCAAACCCCGTGCTACGATACGCTCTATCACACATAAACCTCTTTATATCTTCCTCAAAACAGCCACCATACCTACCTACTATGGCATTTCCATAGCCATTCCGAGATATATTGCCATGCAACTTTCCACTGTTTCATTTATGACACGCTTCATCGTTGTCATATTGCCTTGCATGATCATGTAGTTGACATCGTATTTGTGGTAAAGCCACAATGCATAATTTATCATACATGTCACTCTTGATTCCTTTCCCTTCCCGGTACACTGCCGGAGTCATTCATATAGAGTCATATTTTGTTCTAGTATCGAGTTGTAATCATTGAGTTGTAAATAAATAGAAGTGTGATGATCATCATTAATAGAGCATTGTCCCAAATAAAAAAATGGAAAGGCCAAAAAAAGAAAGACCCGAAAAAAGAGAAATAAAAAGGGACAATGCTACTATCCTTTTTTACACACTTGTGCTTCAAAGTAGCAAGATGATCTTTATGATAGAGAGTATCTTGTTTTTTCACTTTCATATACTAGTGGGAATTTTTCATTATAGAACTTGGCTTGTATGTTCCAACAATGGGCTTCCTCAAATGCCCTAGGTCTTCGTGAGCAAGCAAATTGGATGCACACCCACTTAGTTTCTTTTATTGAGCTTTCATACATTTATAGCTCTAGTGCTTCTGTTGCATGGCAATCCCTACTCCTTGCATCGACATCAATTGATGGGCAGCTCCTTACCCCGTTGATTAGTCGCATCGATGTGAGACTTTCTCCTTTTTTGTCTTCTCCACATAACCCCCATCATTATATTCTATTCCACCCATAGTGCTATATCCATGGCTCACGCTCATGTATTGCGTGAAAATTGAAAAAAGTTTGAGATTACTAAAGTATGATACAATTGCTTGTCTTGTCATCAGGGTTGTGCTTGATGAGAGCATTCTTGTGTGACGAAAATGGAGCATGAACAAACTATATGATTTTGTAGGGATGAAATTTCTTTGGCCATGTTATTTTGAGAAGACATGATTGCTTAGTTAGTATGCTTGAAGTATTATTATTTTGATGCCAATATTAAACTTTTGTCTTGAATCTTGCGGATCTGAATATTCATGCCACAATAAAGAAAATTACATTGAGAATTATGCTAGGTAGCATTCCACATCAAAAAATCTGTTTTTTATCATTTACCTACTCGAGGACGAGCAGGAACTAAACTTGGGGATGCTTGATACATCTCCAACGTATCTACAATTTTTGATTTTTCCATGCTATTATATTATCTATTTTGTATGTTTAATGTGCTTTATTATACACTTTATATTATCTTTGGGACTAACCTACTAACCCAAGGCCTAGTGCCAATTGTTGTTTTTTTGCCTATTTCAGTGTTTCACAGAAAAGGAATATCAAACGGAATCCAAACGGAATGAAACATTCGGGAGAGTTATTTTGGGAAAAAACGTGATCCAGGGGACTTGGAGTAGATGTGAAGAAAGGAGCGAGGAGGCCACGAGGTAGGGAGGCCCGCCTGCCCCCCTGGGCGCGCCCCCTACCCTCGTGACCCCCTTGCAGCGCCACTGACCTACTTCTTCATCATATATATATATATATATATATATATATATATATATATATATATATATATATATATATATATATATATATATATATATATATCCATATTCCCCAGAAACATCCAGGAGCACCACGAAATCCTATTTCCACCACCGCAACCTTCTGTACCCAAGAGATCCCATCTTGGGGCCTTTTTCAGAGCTTCGCCGGAGGGGGGAATCGATCATGGAGGGCTTCTACATCAACACCATAGCCTCTCCGATGATGTGTGAGTAGTTTACCACAGACCTTCGGGTCCATAGTTATTAGCTAGATGGCTTCTTCTCTCTCTTTGGATCTCAATACAAAGTTCTCCTCGATATTCTTGGAGATCTATTTGATGTAAGTCTTTTTGCAGTGTGTTTGTCGAGATCCGATGTATTTTGGGTTTATGATCAAGATTATCTATGAACAATATTTGATTCTTCTCTGAAATCTTTTATGTATGATTTGTTATCTTTGCAAGTATCTTCGAATTATCAGTTTGGTTGGCCTACTAGATTGATATTTCTTGCAGTGTGAGAAGCGCTTAGCTTTGGGTTCAATCTTCCAGTGTCCTTTCCCAGTGACAGCAGGGGCAGCAAGGCACGTATTGTATTGTTGCCATCGAGGATAAAAAGATGGGGTTTATATCATATTGCTTGAGTTTACCCCTCTACATCATGTCATCTTGCCTAATGCGTTACTCTGTACTTATGAACTTAATACTCTAGATGCATGCTGGATAGCGGTCAATGTGTGGAGTGATAGTAGTAGATGCAGAATCATTTCGGTCTACTTGTCGCAGACGTGATGCCTATATACATGACCATGCCTAGATATTCTCATAATTATGCACTTTTCTATCAATTGCTCGACAGTAATTTGTTTACCCACCGTAATACTTATGCAATCTTGAGAGAAGCCACCAGTGAAACCTATGGCCCCGGGTCTATCTTCTATCATATAAGTTTCCCATCTATTTTACTTTGCAATATTTACTTTCAATCTATATCATAAAAATACCAAAAATATTTATCTTATTATCAATATCAGATCTCAGTCTCGTAAGTGACCGTGCAGGGATTGACAACCCCTTTTGTCGCATTGGTTGCGAGGTTCTTATTTGTTTGTGTAAGTTCGAGGTGACTTGCGTGTAGTCTCCTACTGGATTGATATCTTGGTTCTCAAAAACTGAGGGAAATACTTATGCTACTTTGTTGTCACCCTTTCCTCTTCAAGGGAAAACCAATGCAGCACTCAAGAGGTAGCATCTATCGTCAGGAAACTTAACCAACTTTGATTAACCACCTAGTCAAGTAGAGGCATACTAGGGACACTCCGTTTTGTCTATGTAATCACACATGTACTAAGTTTCCAGTTAATACAATTCTATCATGAATAATAAACATTTATCATGATATGAGGAAATATAAATAACAACTTTATTATTGCCTCTAGGGCATATTTCCTTTAGTCTCCCACTTGCACTAGAGTCAATAATCTAGATTACATAGTAATGATTCTAACACCCATGGAGTCTTGGTGTTGATCATGTTTTGCTCGTGAGAGAGGCTTAGTCAATGGGTCTGCAACATTCAGATCCATGCGTATCTTGCAAATCTCTATGTCTCATTCCTTGACTTGATCGCGGATGGAATTGAAGCGTCTCTTGATGGGTTTGGTTCTCTTGTGAAATCTGGATTCCATTGCCAAGGAAATTGCTCCAGTATTGTCACAAGTGATTTTCATTGGAACTAATGCACTAGGTATTACACATAGATCGCGTATGAACACCTTCATCCAGACTCCTTCATTTGCCACTTCCGAAGCAGCTATGTACTCCGCTTCCCACGTAGATCCTGCCACGACGCTCTGCTTGGAACTACACCAACTGATAGCTCCACCATTCAATATAAATACATATCTGGTTTCTGACATAGAGTCATCCGGATCAATATCAAAGCTGGCATCAGCGTAACCATTTACGACGAGCTCTTTGTCAGCTCCATAAACGAGAAACATATCCTTAGTCCTTTCCAGGTATTTTAGGATGTTCTTGACCACTTTCTAGTGATCCACTCCTGGATTACTTTGGTACCTCCCTGCTAAACTTATAGCAAGGGACACATCAGGTCTGGTACACAGCATTGCATACATGATAGAACCTATGGCTGAGGCATAGGGAATGACTTTCAGTTTCTCTCTATCTTCTACAGTGGTCAGGCATTGAGTCTGACTCAACTTCACACCTTGTAATACAGGCAATAACACTTTCTTTGACTGAAACATTTTGAAATTCTTCAAAACATTATCAAGGATGTGCTTTTTGGAAGTCCAATTAAGCGTCTTAATCTATCTCTATAGATCTTGATGCCCAATATATAAGCAGCTTCACCGAGGTCTTTCATTGAAAAATTCTTATTCAAGTATCCTTTTACGCTATCCAGAAATTCTGTATTATTTCTAATCAATAATATGTCATCCACATATAATATTAGAAATTCTACAGAGCTTCCACTCACTTTCTTGTAAATATAGGCTTGTCCAAAAGTTTGTGTAAAACCATATGCTTTGATCACACTATCAAAGCATATATTCCAACTCTGAGAGGCTTGCACCAGTCGATAAATGGATCACTGGAGCTTGCACACTTTGTTAGCACCTTTTGGATCGACAATACCTTATGGATGCATCATATACAACTCTTCTTTAAGATATACATTAAAGAATGCAGTTTTGACATCCATTTGCCAAATTTCATAATAATAAAGTGCGGCAACTGCTAACATGATTCGGACAAACTTAAGCATCACTATGGGTGATAAGGTCTCATCGTAGTCAACTCCTTGAACTTGTCGAAAACCTTTTGCAACAAGTTGAGCTTTGTAGACAGTAACATTACCGTTAGCGTCAGTCTTCTTCTTTAAGATCCATTTATTCTCTATGGCTTGCCGATCATTGGGCAAGTCAACCAAAGTCCATACTTTGTTCTCATACATGGAACCCATCTCAGATTTCATGGCCTCAAGCCATTTCGCGGAATCCGGGCTCATCATCGCTTCCTCATTATTCGTAGGTTTGTCATGGTCAAGTAACATGACCTCCAGAACAGGATTACCGTACCACTCTGATGTGGATCGTACTCTAGTTGACCTATGAGGTTTGGTAGTAACTTGATCAGAAGTTTCATGATCATCATCATTAACTTCCACACTGATTGGTGTAGGAATCACTGGAACTGATTTCTATGATGAACTACTTTCCAATGAGGGAGAAAGTACAATTATGTCATCAAGTTCTACTTTCCTCCCACTCACTTCTTTCGAGAGAAACTCCTTCTCTAGAAAGGATCCATTCTTAGCAATGAATATATTGCCTTCGGATCTAAGATAGAAGGTGTCCCAACAGTTCCTTTGGGTATCCTATGAAGAAACATTTCTCCAATTTGGGTTTGAGCTTATCAGGTTGAAGCTTTTTCACATAAGCATCGCAGCCCCAAACTTTAAGGAACGACAGCTTAGGTTTCTTGCCAAACCACAGTTCATATGGTGTCATGTCAATGATTTAGATGGTGCCCTATTTAACATGAATGCAGCCATCTCTAAAGCATAACCCCAAAATAATAGTGGTAAATCATTAAGAGACATCACATATCGCACCATATCTAATATAGTGCAGTTACGATGTTTGGACACACCATTACGCTATGGTGTTCCAAGTGGCGTGAGCTGCGAAACTATTCCACATTGTTTCAAATGAAGACCAAACGCATAACTCAAATATTTGCCTCCACGATCAGATCGTAGAAACTTTATTTTCTTGTTATGATGATTTTCCCCTTCACTCTGAAATTCTTTGAACTTTTCAAATGTTTCAGACTTAAGTTTCATCAAGTATATATACCCATATCTGCTCAAATCATCTGTGAAGGTCAGAAAATAACAATACCCGCCGCGAGCCTCAACACTCATCGGACCGCATACATTAGTATGTATTATTTCCAATAAGTCAGTTGCTCGCTCCATTGTTCCGGAGAACGGAGTCTTAGTCATCTTGCCCATGAGGCATGGTTCGTAAGCATCAAGTGATTCATAATCAAGTGATTCCAAAAGCCATTCAGCATGGAGTTTCTTCATGCGCTTTACACCGATATGACCTAAACGGTAGTGCCACAAATAAGTTGCACTATCATTATTAAACTTGTGTCTTTTGGCTTCAATATTATGAATATGTGTATCACTCCTATCGAGATTCAACAAAAATAGACCACTCATCAAGGGTGCATGGCCATAAAAGATATTACTCATATAAATAGAACAACCATTATTCCCTGATTTAAGTGAATAACCGTCTCGCATCAAACAAGATCCAGATATAATGTTCATGCTCAATGCTGGCACCAAATAACAATTATTTAGGTCTAAAACTAATCCTGACAGTAGATGTAGAGGTAGTGTGGGGATAGCGATCACATTGACTTTGGAACCATTTCCCACGCGCATCGTCACCTCATCCTTAGCCAATCGTTGTTTGATCTGTAGCCCCTATTTCGAGTTGCAAATATGAGTAATAGAACCAATATCAAATACCCAGGCGCTACTACGAGCATTAGTAAGGTACACATCAACAACATGTATATCAAATATACCTTTCACTTTGCCATCCTTCTTACCCGGCAAATACTTGGGGCAGTTCCGCTTCCAGTGACCAGTCCCTTTGTAGTAGAAGCACTCAATCTCAGGCTTAGTTCTAGACTTGGGCTTCTTCACTTGAGCATCCACTTGCCTGCCGTTCTTCTTGAAGGTCCCCTTCTTCCCTTTGCCTTTTTCTTGAAACTAGTGGTCTTGTTAACCATCAACACTTGATGCTCCTTCTTGATTTCTACCTCCGCAGCCTTTAGCATTGCGAAGAGCTTGAGAATTGTCTTTTTCATCCCTTGCATGTTATAGTTGATCGTGAAGCTTTTGTAGCTTGGTGGCAGTGATTGAAGAACTCTGTCGATGACACTATCATCAGGAAGATTAACTCCTAGTTGAGTCAAATGGTTGTGGTACCTAGACATTCTGAGTATATGTTAACTGACAGAACTATTCTCGTCCATCTTGCAGCTATAGAATTTATTGGAGACTTCATATCTCTCAATTCGGGCATTTGCTTGAAATATTAACTTCAACTCCTGGAACATCTCATATACTCCATGACGTTCAAAACGTCTTTGAAGTCTCGATTCTAAGTCGTAAAGCATGGCAGACTGAACTATCAAGTAGTCATCAACTTTGCTCTGCCAGACGTTCATAACATCTGGAGTTGCTACTGCAGCGGGTTTTGCATGTAGCGGTGCTTCTACGATGTAATTCTTCTATGCAGCAATGAGGATAATCCTCAAGTTACGAACCCTGTCCGTGTAGTTCCTACCATCATCTTTCAACTTAGCTTTCTCTAGGAACGCACTAAAATTCAAGGGAACGATAGCACGAGCCATTGATCTACAACAACATAGACATGCAAATACTATCAGGTACTAAGTTCATGATAAATTAAAGTTCAATTAATCATATTACTTAAGAACTCCCACTTAGATAGACATCCCTCTAGTCATTTAAATGATCACGTGATCCATATCAACTAAACCATGTCCGATCATCACGTGAGATGGAGTAGTTTTCAATGGTGAACATCACTATGTTGATCATATCAACTCTATGATTCACGTTTGACTTTTCGGTCTAAGTGTTCCTAGCCCATATCTGCATATGCTAGGCACGTCAAGTTTAACACGAGTATTCTGCATGTGCAAAACTGGCTTGCACCCGTTGTATGTGAGCGTAGAGCTTATCACACCCGATCCATATCTGCATATGCTAGACTCATCAAGTTGAACACGAGTATTCTACAGGTGCAAAACTGGCTTGCACTCGTTGTATGTGAACATAGAGCTTATCACACTCGATCATCACTTAGTGTCTCGGCACGACGAACTGTAGCAACAGTGCATACTCAGGGAGAACACTTGTACCTTGAAATTTAGTGAAGGATCATCTTATAATGCTACCGCCGTAGTAAGAAAAATAAGATGCATAAAAGATAAGCATCACATGCAATCAAAATAAGTGATACGATATGGCCATCATCATCTTGTGCCTTTTGATCTCCATCTCCAAAGCACCATCATGATAACCATCATCACTGGCTTGACACCTTGATCTCCATCGTAGCATCGTTGTCGTCTCGCCAACTATTTCTTCTACGACTATCACTACCGCTTAGTGATAAAGTAAAGCAATTACATCACAATTGCATTTCATATAATAAAGCGACAACCATAAGGCTCCTGCCAGTTGCCGATAACTTCTATTAAAATGATCATCTCATGTAACAATTTATATCTCATCACATCTTGACCATATCACATGACAACATGCCCTGCAAAAAGAAGTTAGATGTCCTCTACTTTGTTGTTGCTAGTTTTACGTGGCTGCTACGGGCTTCTAGTAAGAACCGTTCTTACCTACGTATCAGAACCATAATGATTTTTTGTTAAGTGTGCTGTTTTAACCTTTAACAAGGACCGGGCGTAGTCAAACTTGATTCGACTAAAGTTAGAGAAACAGACACCCGCCAGCCACCTGTGTGCAAAGCACATCGGTAGAACTAGTCTCATGAACGCGGTCATGTAATGTAGGTCCGGGCCGCTTCATCCAACAATACCACCGAATCAAAGTAAGAAGTTGTTGGTAAGCAATATGACTATTATCACCCACAACTCTTTGTGTTCTACTCGTGCATATAACATCTACGCATAGACCTAGCTCGGATGCCACTATTAGGGAATGCAGTATTTCAAAAAAAATCCTACGATCACGCAAGATCTATCTAGGAGATGCAGAGCAATGAGAGGGGAGATTGTGTCCACGTACCCTCGTAGACCGAAAGCAGAAGCCTTTAGTAACGTGGTTGATGTAGTCGAATGTCTTTGTGATCCAACCAATCCTAGCAACGAACGTACGACACGTCCATGTTCAGCACACGTTCAGCATGATGACGTCCCTCAAGATCTTGATCCAGTTGAGGACAAGGGAGAGTATCGTCAGCATGACAGCATGTTTGATGGTGATGATGAAGTTACGGGAGCAGGGCTTCACCTAAGCACTACAACGATATGACCGAGGTGTGTAACTATGGAGAGGGGCACCGCACACGGCTAAGAGAAGACCTGGTGTGTCTTTGGGGTGCCCCCTTCCCACGTATATAAAGGAGGGGGGAAGAGGAGGCCTACCCAAGGGGGTCGCGTCATAGGGGGGAGTCCTTCTTGGACTCCCGGTCCAAGTAGGATTCGCCCCCCACCATTTCCTATTCCAACTAAAGGAGGGAAGGAGGAAGAGGGTAGAAGGAAGGAGGGGGCGCCGACCCCTCCTAGTCCAATTCGGACTAGCCATGAGGGGGGGCGCGGCCACCCCTTGTGGCCCTTCTCTCCATGAGGGGGGGCACCAACATCT
>NC_041392.1:331755147-331757066 GCF_002162155.2 Triticum dicoccoides | reverse complement strand
CCGGTACTCCGCAAAATACCCGAAACACTTTGGAACCATTCCGGTGTCCGAATATGACCTTCCAATATATCAATTTTTACCTCTCGACCATTTCGAGCCCGTCGTCATGTCCGTGATCTCGGGATTCCGAACAATCTTCAGTCATCAAATGACATAACTCATAATACAAATCGTCATAGAACGTTAAGCATGCGGACCATACGGGTTCGAGAACTATGTAGACATGACCGAGACACATCTCCGGTCAATAACCAATAGCGGAACCTGGATGCACATATTGGCTCCTACATATTCTACGCAGATCTTTATCGGACAAACCGCATAACAACATCATTGTTCCCTTTGTCATCGGTATGTTACTTGCCTGAGATTCGATTGTCGGTATCATCATACCTATTTCAATCTCATTACTGGCAAGTCTCTTTACTCGTTCCGTGATGCATCATCCCGTAACTAACTCATTAGTCACATTGCTTCCAAGGCTTATAGCGATGTGCATTACCGAGAGGGCCCAGAGATACCTCTTTGATACACGCAGTGACAAATCCTAATCTCGAACTATGCCAACTCAACAAACACCATCGAAGACAGCTGTAGAGCATCTTTATAATCACTCAGTTACGTTGTGACGTTTGATAGCACACAAGGTGTTCCTCTGGTATTCGGGAGTTGCATAATATCATAGTCAGAGGAACATGTATAAGTCATGAAGAAAGCAATAGCAATAAAACTAAAACGATCATTATGCTAAGCTAACAGATGGGTCTTGTCCATCACATCATTCTCTAATGATGTGATCTCGTTCATCAAATGACAACACATGTCTATGGTCAGGAAACTTAACCATCTTTGATTAACAAGCTATTCAAGTAGAGGCATACTAGGGACACTCCGTTTTGTCTATGTATTCACACATGTACTAAGTTTCCGGTTAATACAATTCTAGAATGAATAATAAACATTTATCATGATATAAGGAAATATAAATAACAACTTTATTATTGCCTCTAGGGCATATTTCCCTCAGGAGTAAGGAGTACAGTACTTGGCACCTGTATACCATGGAGGTGGTCAGGAATTGGGAGACTCATGCCGGTCGTAGCGCCACAGTAATAATGATAATGGCAAGTCAAATAACAGGGCCCCACCTGTCCAGCAGTAAGAGCCTTCAAATCACACAGCCCAACGTTTGCAGCAGCCTACTCCCTCATCTTCTTGCCTCTCTATCAAATCGACTAGGCGGAACTGCCCCGCCTACTTTAACACCCCGGTGTAATGATGCTACAGTAACCCCTGGGGGTTAAGTTAACCTTTTTGCTAAACATGTGCCTGATCATTATTATCTCATGTTTCTTCCAACTTCCCCTTTTAATGTAAATTCAAATGCTAAGTGAAATTCAAAATTTCTCAAACATGAAAACAAAAATGTTCATCATGTGCCAAATATTCCACAACTAATATTGGTGGTGAACCAACCTTTTTGCAAAAGGTTTAAGTGGCCTAAACTACTTAAAAAAGTGACCTAAGCAATAAATTAAATGCCCTTTTTAATTTATAAAATTGGCAACTATTCCAAAAGCCTCCCAACCTTTTTGTGGCAGTGCACTTTAATTCTTTGAAATTGTTTTGGCCAGTGGCATAATTTTGCAAAGTCATTTTTGGCTAAAAAGAAAATGCAAAAGCTGCTGAAAATAAAAAAAAAGAAGAAAAAGGAAAGGCAGGGGAGAGAGAGAAGTGCCCCTGCCCCCCTGGGCCAAGCTCACCTGGGCCGGCCCAACTCCCCCTCACCCAGGCCGGCCTACCTACCTCTCCCATGTTTCCCCTCCCCCCTGTTCGTCCAACCGGGCGCACCCGCGCGTCGCCGCCGTAACACCTCACCAGCTCCGGCGAGGGGATAAGGCCGCCCCGACGCCTCAGCC
>NC_041392.1:331623768-331754956 GCF_002162155.2 Triticum dicoccoides | reverse complement strand
GCGCCTCCCCTCCCCCAGATCCACCTCTCGCCTTTCCTTTCGCTCGATCCCGAGCGCGCCTGCCGCCGTCCTCTGTCGTCGCCGCGGCCACCGGCGGCCCCGAGGCCACCGGCCCTGTCCGTACGCTCCGCCGTCCTCATCCTCGTCGCCTGGGGTCGTCCATTGGAGCCGAGGGCCCCTGGAGCTGCCGATCGTCATCGCCCCCTTTCGCCTCTGTCTCCGACGCTCGCCGGTGACCTCGAGCACCCCTGCTGCTCCTAAGCCGTCAAGGGCTTTTCTTAGCCGCACGATGAGCTCCGCCTCACCGCCCTCCTCTTCCTGCTCGCCCTCGGGCCCTTGCGCGAATGCCGCCGCGGCCGTGCTTTGCCATCCGCCATTGCTGCCGCGCACGAGCTCCCGAGCTCCTCCTGCTCCGTCGGGTACCCGTAGCGCGCTCCTGGAGGTCTGCTGTAGCCGCCTAGCCGCTTAGCCTCTCAGAATCGAGCCGTAGCTGCATGCCTGCATGTTTCCAAAATTCCGGACGCCGCGGTACCTCGTCGTCTGGCCATCTCCAGTCGTTTCCAAGGCCCCGCGCTACCTCGTTTGGATCCGGCGTTCGACGCTCGTTCGATAGAGCCCCAGAACGCGCGAAACCGAGCCCCGTAGCGCGATTCCGACTCTCTCCGGCGAACTCGCCGCCGCGGGAGGCTCGCCGGAGCTCCTCCGGCGCTGGCCCTGACCTGGCATGGCATGGGGCCCGCCCAGCGCCGCTGACAGTGGGCCCCTGCGCCTCTGTTTGACCGTGTTGACCACGGTCAACGCGGGGTACTATTCCCCAGCCACTGACTAATGGGGCCCACACCCCTAATTAGGTTAGTCAAACGTTTATTTTAAATAAAATAATTAGTTAACCTAATCAGTCACTGACATGTGGGACCCTACTACTAATTAACTCTATCTAATTAAAAATAACCCACTTTTAGCCCTCTGTGTATGACATGTCGGACACACTGGTCAGTTTGACCTGGTCAGCCGTCCTGTTGAGTGCTGACGTCACAGTGATGTCATGCTGATGTCATATTTCTTTTCTGTTAATTTAATTAATTCCATAAAATGTTTAAAACTTTAAAAATTCATAGAAATTAAACCGTAACTCTGATGAAAATGTTTTCTATATGGAAGTTGCTCAGAAAAATCCCACGAATCCGAATGGGTGGCCCATTCACCTGTCACATGCCCTAGCATGTTGACCATGGAACCGTCCCCTCTCTTTCATCTGTCCGGAATTCGTCTAACACCGGGGATTCATCCTCGGATGTTTATCCCCTCTGTCTGCAACGTGTAGTACTATGTTAGGACAACCCTAGCTTTGCCTGTCGTCATGTAATGCTTAGTGATGCATCTGTTTGCTCTGTATTTACTGTTTCTTCCCCCTCTTCTCTCCGATAGACCCCGAGAACGATGCCGCCCTTGTGATCGACTATGTCGACGACACTTCTTCTTTTCAGCAGAGCTTCCAGGCAAGCAAACCCCCCTTGAGCATTCCGATATCGCCCATTTCTTTCCCTCTCATGCTTGCATTAGAACTACTACTGCTTTATGTATGATCCTACTTTCATGCATAGCCTGTTTTTGTTACCTGCTTTCATACCTTACGTGCTTATCCTAAACTGCTTAGTATAGGTTGGTTAGAGATCCATCAGTGACCCCCACCTTGTCCCAGGTGCCCTGCTTTATGTTCGATGACTCGATCAACGTGATCGACGTCCAGGCCCCGACACCACACATCACTTTCCCCTTTTGTTGCTCGACTCTGCAGAGCTACCATCGAGTGCGGAGGGTGGAACCTCATACATCACACCTGATGAGATCTCTGTAGTGTAGCTATCCAGTCGTGGTCATCGAGGGTGATTTCCTCCTTAACCACTTCCGTTACGGCTCTGTCGTGCAACCCCTCAAGTGTGAACCTCGAGGGTGGATCCTCTTATGTTCACCTTGATGATAACATCGACTGGAATTCACCGGGGGTGATTCCTAGGGTTTTCCCCTTGGTGTTAAACACACAGTTACTATGGTTACTATGACTTTACACTGAATCATGTTACTAAAGACGGGTCGGCCCTGAGGGGTACTCGCGCGAGCTTAATAGCGAGTGATGTGGAGTCAGGTTGACCTGGATGGTGCCCGCGAGATACTTACGAGGCACGGCCGGGCATTCTTAGCCCTTGCCGCAAGTACTCGAGACGGGGCGACGGGGTCACATCTTTCATGAGTCTCTCCTTGTTACCGCACGTTCCTAATCCACTATGATTTGGATATTTGATCCAAGGGGCCTCTTGCCTAATAGCACTACCCACCACGTGGGCATTGTATGGGCATTCCGCGTCATATGCAACAGCCAAAGCTTAATAGACGTCAGCGATAGAGCGGCGCGCGCCGGGTTGGACTGCGTAAGCTCATGCCTTGTTGAAGGAGGTAGCTAGGTCTGCTCACCGGCCGCGTACGCAATGTGCAGGAGTTCCCGGGGAGATGGCCCATGACCCCTGGGGGCATAGGCTTAGTCCGGTGTGCTGACCTCTCTATTAAGCCTAGGTCGGGTTGTCGCGTATTGTTTGGCCGAGGCCGGGCATGACCCAGGAAAGTGTGTCCGACTGGATTTAATCGAGCGTGATGGGTAAGTTGGTGCACTCGTGCAGGGAAGAAAACATCTATCGATAGCTTGTCCTACGGTAACGGACACTTGGAGTTGTATCCTGATCGATACAACTAGAACTGGATACTTGTGATGAGAAATGGATAGTATGGCTCTGGGATTGCTTTCTCGTAGGGAGTCGAGAAAGGATCTTTGGCCGAGGTTGATAACACCACTACTACTTTACATTATGTTGATCTGTACTCTTCTATATGCTGCAAGATGCTTGAAGATGCTAGTCTTCGATAGACTAGGCTTTCCCCTTCTCTTCTGGCATTCTGCAGTTTAGTCCACAGATACAACCCATTCGTTTGATACAGATGCATACTTAGTTTAGATCTGATGTAAGTCTTGCGAGTACTTTGGATGAGTACTCATGACTGCTTTGCTACCTCTTTTCCCCCATACCCGATTGTTGCGACCAAATGACGGATCCCAGGAGCCAGACGACACCACTGAAGAATACTGCTACCCCGAGGGTGCCTACTACTACATGACGGCCGTTGACAACTTGGAGTAGTTAGGAGGCTCCCAAGCAGGAGGCCTTGCCTTTTCGATTGTTGTTGTTTTTGTGCTAGCCTTCTTAAGGCAAATTTGTTTAACTTATGTCTGTACTCAGATATTGTTGCCTCCGCGGACTCTTGTGTATTCGAGCTGATGTATTCGAGCCTTCGAGGCCCTGGCTTGTAATATAAAGCTTGTATTATTTTAATTTGTGTCTAGAGTTTTGTTGTGATATCTTCCCGTGAGTCCTTCATCTTGATCGTACACATTTGCGTGTATGATTAGTGTATGATTGAATCGAGGGCGTCACAAGTTGGTATCAGAGCCGACTGCCTATAAGAATCCCCCTTCCAAACTCCTTGGCTGAAGTTGAGTCTAGTCACTACAAAAACTTTTAAAAACATGGTTGTGTAGCTTACGGGCCCACGTTGCCATATGGGTGGTATTAGGATCTTTTACTCCTCGTTCTTTACTCTGGGATTCTGATCTCTCTTCCATTCGGGTTAAAGAATTTACTAACTCTAACATTAGGATACCATGACCACATTCACCCCAAAGTTGTATAAGCCATAGTTTTTAGAATAGTATTCTGAATAGTACACACACTATCGTGTTGACTACGAAGTGGTATCCATCGTACCTCTTTCATTATGCATGTTTCATCATGAATGATCCTTGACTTTGAAAATGCTCAATGCTGAACTACCCCCTATTACATGTTAGCAGGATGGTTACGCCTGCTGGTCGTGGCCGTGGTGCCAACGATAAACCACCGCCCGAATTCTTTGCTGGAATGATGCAACAATTTGAGCTGAACCGCCGGTTCATGGAAGGAATGATGGCTCAGTTTCCTTGTCCGAACATGAATCAACAGCCAATCCCAGTAACTCTGCAGGACTTCATGCGTCTCAACCCAACTATTTACCGCTGCTCAACTCAACCCCTTGATGTTGATGACTGGCTCCGCAACATCATGTATGAAATGGAGTCTGCTAGTGTGGCCCCTGCTAGCTATGTCACCTTTGCATCTTTCTTTCAGAAGGGTCCCGCTGCTCAATGGTGGGTGAGGGCGTCCTTGATTAGGGGGTCTCCAGATAGCCGGACTAATCCTTTGGCCATACTGTTGGACTATGAAGATACAAGATTGAAGACTTCGTCCCGTGTCTGGATGGGACTCTCCTTGGCATGGAAGGCAAGCTTGGTAATACGGATGTGTAGATCTCCTCCCTTGTAACCGACTTTGTGTAACCCTAGCCCCCTCCGGTGTCTATATAAACCGAAGGGTTTAGTCTGTTGGACAACATACAATCATACCATAGGGTAACTTCTAGGGTTTAGCCTCTACGATCTCGTGGTAGATCAACTCTTGTAATACTCATATCATTGATAACCCACAAGTATAGGGGATCGCAATAGTTTTTGACAAGTAAGAGTGTCGAACCCAAGAAGGAGCTAATGGCAGAGCAAATATTCCCTCAAGTTCTATCGACCACCGATACAACTCTAGGCACGCTTAACGTTCACTTTACCTAGAACAAGTATGAAACTAGAAGTACTTTGTAGGTGTTGTTGGATTGGTTTGTAAGATAATAAAGAGTACGTAAATAAAAAGTAGGGGCTGTTTAGATAAAGAAACAATAAAGTAAATATAGCGAGTGTGGAAAAGTGGTTGTATGAGTTGCGAAATTGCCCCTAAGAAATTGACTACTTTACTAGACCGATATGACAACGAAAATCTACTCAGATATCATAGGATGGCAACACATCATTGGATAATAATATGAAGCATAAAGCACCATGTTCAAGTAGAGGGTACAACAAGTTGCGGGAGAGTGGGATGCTGTAGATAGAGGGGGGAAGGTGATGGAGAAGTTGGTGAAGATCGCGGAGGTGTTGGTGTAGATCGCGGTGATGATGATGGCCCCCGGTGGCAATCCGGTGCCACCGGAAGCGAGGGGGAGAGAGCCCCCCTCCTTCTTCTTCCTTGACCTCCTCCCTATATGGGAGAAGGGTTTCCCCTTTGGTCCATGGCCTCCATGGCGAGGGAGGGGCGAGAGCCCCTCCGAGATTGGATCTGTCTCTCTGTCTCTCTCTGTTTCTGCGTTCTCCCTTGGCTCTGTTTCACCGTTTCGTGTATATATGGAGATCCGTAACTCCGATTGGCCTGAAACCTTCGCCGTGATTTTTTTGCCGAAAATTAGCTTTCTTGCGGCAAAAGAAGAGCGTCAACCACCTTACGGGTGGCTCACGAGGGTAGGGGGCGCCCAGGGGGCAGGCGCGCCCCCCTGCCTTGTGACCACCTTTGGCACCGTCTCGCGTGGATTTTTCTTCCGGAATTTTCCAAATATTCCAAAAAGTATCTCCGTCCGTTTTTATCCCGTTTGGACTCCGTTTGATATGGATATTCTGCGAGACCAAAAACATGCAACAGACAGGAACTGGCACTGGGCACTGGATCAATATGTTAGTCCCAAAAATAGTATAAAAAGTTGCAAAAAGTATATGAAAGTTGTAGAATATTGGCATGGAACAATCAAAAATTATAGATAAGACGGAGACGTATTAGCATCCCCAAGCTTAATTCCTGCTCGTCCTCGAGTAGGTAAATGATAAAAAAGATAATTTTTGATGTGGAATGCAACCTAGCATAATCTTGATCATATGTCTAATCATGGCATGAATATTAAGACACAAGTGGCTCAAAGCAATAGTCTATCATTTGACATAAAAACAATAATACTTCAAGCCCACTAATAAAGCAATCATGTCTTTTCAAAATAACAAGGCCAAATAAAGTTATACGTACAAAATCATCTAGTCTGGCTATGCTCCATCTTCATCACACAAAATACTCACATCATGCACAACCCCGATGACAAGCCAAGCAATTGTTTCATACTTTTGACGTTCTCAAACCTTTTCAACTTTCACGCAATACATGAGCATGAGCCATGGACATAGCACTAAAGGTGGAATAGAATGGTGGTTGTGGAGAAGACAAAAAGGGAGAAGATAGTCTCACATCAACTAGGCGTATCAATGGGCTATGGAGATGCCCATCAATATATATCAATGTGAGTGAGTAGGGATTGCCATGCAACTGATGCACTAGAGCTATAAGTATATGAAAGCTCAAACTGAAACTAAGTGGGTGTGCATCCAACTTGCTTGCTCATGAAGACCTAGGGCATTTGAGGAAGCCCATCGTTGGAATATACAAGCCAAGTTCTATAATGAAAATTCCCACTAGTATATGAAAGTGATAACTCAAGAGACTCTCTATATGAAGAACATGGTGCTACTCTGAAGCACAAGTGTGGTAAAAGCATAGTAACATTGCCCCTTCTCTCTTTTTCTCTTTTTTTGTAGGCTTCTTTGGCCTCTCTTTTTTTTTTGAGGGCTTCTTTGGCCACTTTTATTTTGATAACCTCACATGGGACAATGTTCTAATAATGATGATCATCACACTTTTATTTACTTACAACTCAATATTACAACTCGATATCTAGAACAAAGATATGACTCTATATGAATGCCTCCAGTGGTGTACCGGGATGTGCAATGATCTAGCATAGCAATGACATCAAAAAACAGACAAGCCGTGAAAACATCATGCTAGCTATCTTACGATCATGCAAAGCAATATGACAATGAATGCTCAAGTCATGTATATGATGACGATGAAAGTTGCATGGCAATATATCTCGGAATGGCTATGGAAATTCCGTGATAGGTAGGTATGGTGGCTATTTTGAGGAAGGTATATGGTGGGTTTATGGTACCGGCGAAAGTTGCGCGGTACTAGAGAGGCTAGCAATGATGGAAGGGTGAGAGTGCGTATAATCCATGGACTCAACACTAGTCATAAAGAAATCACATACTTATTGCAAAAATCTATTAGTCGTCGAAACAAAGTACTACGTGCATGCTCCTAGGGGGATAGATTGGTAGGAAAAGACCATCGCTCGTCCCCGACCGCCACTCATAAGGAAGACAATCAATAATTACCTCATGCTCCAACTTCGTTACATAATGGTTCACCATACGTGCATGCTACGGGAATCACAAACCTCAACACAAGTATTTCTACAATTCACAGCCACCCACTAGCATGACTCTAATATCACCATCTTTATATCGCAAAACTATTGCAAGGAATCAAACATATCATATTCAGTGATCTACAAGTTTTATGTAGGATTTTATGACTAACCATGTGAATGACCAATTCCTGTCATCTCTCTAAATAGATATAAGTGAAGCAAGAGAGTTTAATTCTTTCTACAAAATATATGCCCGTGCTCTAACAAATATAAGTGAAGCAAAAGAGCATTCTACAAATGGCGGTTGTCTATGTAAAGAGAAATAGGCAATCCAAACTCCAAATGATATAAGTGAAGCACATGAAGTATTCTATAAAGCCATACTCAAAAGATATAAGTGAAGAGCAATGAGAATTCTATAAATCAGCCAAGGACTATCTCATACTAGCATGTGCATTAAAAATGAAAACTAAATGCAAAAGACGCTCCAAGATTGCACATATCGCATGAACGAAACGAATCCGAAAACATACCGATACTTGTTGAAGAAAGAGGGGATGCCTTCCCAGCATCCCCAAGCTTAGATGCTTGAGTTTCCTTGAATATTTACTTGGGGTGCCTCGGGCATCCCCAAGCTTGAGCTCTTGCCTCTCTTCCTTCTTCTCACATCGAAACCTTCTTAATCATCGAACACTTCATCCACACCAAACTTCAACAGAAAACTCGGCAAAATATGTTAGTATAATAAAGCAAATCACTACTCTAAGTACTGTTTAAAACCAATTCATATTTTGTTTTTTCATTTTTTCTACTGTAATATAACTTTTTCGTGGCTTAATCCACTAATATAAATTGATAGTTTCATCAAAACAAGCAAACTATGCATCAAAAACAGAATCTGTCTAAAACAGAATAGTCTGTAATACTCTGACCATTCACCATACTTCTGCTACTTGAAACATTCTACCAAAATTAGGAAAAATAAAAAATTTGTATAGGAAGACAGGGAAAAAAGAATCAGAACCATTTGACATTCCATCTAAAACTGTAAAATCGCGCACTACAGCCAAAGTTTGTGTCATGCAGCGTACAAACCATCAAGCAAATGTAAACATCCTAAAGGCAATCCTTGGCACATTATTTTTATAATACAATGGAATTGTACGAGGGGATAATTATTTTTATTGAAAAGTTTCTGTAATTAAGATTCACAAAGTTCTCATGGGCATGAACAAAGTTCAAGGACGTCCCCCACTTTCACAATGCTCGTCTCTCTCACTTTCACTTTTCTTTTAGAAAAAGTTTTGGGTTCCCCTCTTTATTTTTGTTGTTTTTAAACTATATGAAATCACTCAACAGAAATAAATGACTCTCTAAAACTTCCGTCTGTCTCCCTAGCAGCGCTTTCTTTAAAGCCATTAAGCTAGGCATATAGTGCTCAAGTAATGAATCCACCCGGATCCCAAGGTATATCAAAGCCAATTTTAATTAACAATGATTTAGCATTTAGTAGTGTGCACAAAGTAACATATATCATGTAACAACAAAGTCTAACTCTCTTCCTATGCATCGGCATGTCATAAAAGAACAATCATGCACACATAGTAAAGGCCAATGCATAGTATAAACAGTTTCTTGCAATTTTATTGTATTGGAAACATAGAGAGGTGGAGATATGGTTCCTCTCTCATAATAGTTGCAATTAGGAGCAGTAAGCACATGCATATTATATCTATCAAAATCATCATGTGTAGTAGTAAAAGGCAGCCCATCAATATAATCCTTAATAAGGGCAAACTTCTCCGATATAGTGTAGTTTGGAGAATTCAAAAAGATAATAGGACTATCATGCGTGGGTAAAATAGCAACAATTTCATATTTAACATAAGGAACTATAGCAAGTTCATCTCCATAAGCGTAATTCATATTGGCATCTTGGCCACAAGCATCATCAAAAAGGGATATTTCAATCGAATCCAAGTGATCATAATAGTCATCATACCAATCATCCTTGGGTAAGCACGAAGGGGAATTAAACAATGTATGAGTTGAAGAGTTACTCTCATTAGAAGGTGGGCACGGGTGATCACACTACAAAAAAAATACACTTATGTGATGATACGTGTTTGTCACAGTAGGTTGCTTTTTTTGTCATGCATGTACATCCATGACAACTTTATGACAGAATCAAGATAGTCATACCTGTGCTGTCGTAGAAGTGTTCCATGACATTACCAAAATTATCATCACGGAAGTGTCCACTTCCATGACGATAAATCGCGCGTCACATAAGTGCTTTCGTCAAGGGTGACCAACACGTGGCATCCACCGTAACGGAACACCGTTAAGCTATCGGGTCGGGTTTTGGATCCGATAACCCGTTAACAGCCCCGACCAATGGGGATTTTCCACGTGTAAAATCATCATTGGCTGGAGGAAACACGTGTTGGCTCATCGTTGGGACAGATGTCAACCACTCATTGGACGGAAGGCGCCTATGATACGTCGACACGTGGCACGACCCAACAGAGGCCCATTCCTGTGAAAAGGACGGCCCGTTTGACTTGGTCAAAAGGTGGCGGGCCGGCCCATGGAAAGCATGTTAACGGCCTGTTCGCATATAGCCCATTTACAGCCCGCTAACCCAAGGCCCGTTATGCCCTATCCGAATTAGGCCCGGTAGCGTCATCTGGGCCATCTAATATGATTCCAGCCCGTTTTCACTTCTGGCCCATGTATGGCCCATGACGTCTTTCGGCCCATATGAGGCCCTACGTAACTCTTGGCCTATTAACGGCCCGTGGTGAAACTGGCCCGTAATGAATAGTGTATCACTTTACACCCATTAACGACCCGTGGTGAAACTGACCCGTAATGTATCACTTTATACCCATTAACGACTCGTTATTCCATTGGGCTGTTTCCAGCCCATGTTATCTTTCGGCCTTCTCAGAGACCATTTATTCTTGGGCTCATTTCCAGCATTCGTTTACTTATGCCCCGTTACTGTCATTTTCTGCTTGTGGGCCAAATTCAGCCCGTGGTTACAGTCGGCCCGTTTGTGGTCCGTTAATACGTTGGGCCGTTTTCAGAGTGTCATCAAATACAGCCTATTAACGATAGCCCGTTACGGTCGGCCCATGAACGAACGATTCCAACTCTAGCCCGTTTACGGCCATAATGCGGCCTGTTATTGGCCCATGTTTGGCCAATCGATCATACGGCCCGTATAAGGCCCATTGATGATATGGCCCGTAGAAGGCCCATTGTTTCTACGGCCCGTAGAAGGCCTACTGTTTCTACGGCCCGTAGAAGGCCCACTGTTTCTACGGCCCGTAGGAGGCCCAGTGTCACTACAGTAAATATTAGCCCATGGTTATTGTGGCCTAGTTTTAAAAAATAGGTTATTGCAGCCACTAGTTAACCGCGGAAAAAGAACCGCAATGACTACAAGCAAACAAATAAACATGACAACAAGGAAATAAATAAGCAAGCAACTAACGCTAGGCTATCACGGCTATTACACATATTACATCCACTGGGCATCAAAGTTCGCCACCAGTGCAAATATAGGGAACAAAGCAGCATATCATATACACTGGCCGTCAAAATTGGCCACTAGTGCAAATAAACGCAGCAGCAAAACAAGAGCATAACTGAAACAACTTCAGAAGAGCTCAAGAAACGTTATCCTGGGTATCCACCATGCTGGCAATAAGCTTAGCAAGTTGATTAGCTTTGTCCTGTTTGGCACTAAAATCCTCCAACGCTTGATATTGCACCAGAAAGTATGCATCTGAATGCTCCAGGGACTTCCGTAGTCCTTCCGCTTCTTGTCGTAGCACAGCTGATCGATGTCTTTCAGCTTGTAGTCGAGACTCAAGAAACTGAACTGATTCAGACAGTGAGTTTGAATAGCTTGTGTCACTATCCTGAACTCCAACACTAAACCAAGACAGGATGTGTCACTATCCTGAACCTTATCTTCATTACTTCCTTTACCGTTGCTTAATAAGGCACTCTTCCCCAATATTCTGTCAGCATTCTAAAAGAAGAAACAAGCAGACAGATAGCAAGTTTAGCATGTACTAGTATATGAAACTCATTTCAGTGAACCAGTTCATTAGTAAGGTGGACAGGATTAAACTACCAAGTCTTCTATTGCCAAGTACTAGTACATAATAAAAGCATCAAACAAACATATATCTATGTCCTATGGTAGCAATGGAATCTTAAATTAGAACGGTTGTTCTTCAGGTTTAGGCACTTGTTCTACATGAACAGAGTACAGTAAGACGCAAGAATATAATACTTAAAAATAGAAAATGAGCTCATAGACCTTACCACATTCTTGGTTCGGGACCAGTACAGAACAAGGCGTTCCCAGTCATCGTCCAGTAAATGTGAATTTGATGAGTTTCTTTTCCGTTGAAGTACGTTTTCTTCAGGTAATTCTGATACTGCCACCAAGCATTCTTGAAGATAGTAGAGGTATTATCACAGGTTACCTCATCCTAAGTTTCCAAATCGGTCCTTCTCTATAGAGAAAAATGGGAAAATTTGCTGTATTATAACCATCATGGAGGTAGGATGTATGGGACAAAGCAAAGTAATTGCCATGAATAACATTACTTACACATAACTCCTGGACAAACACCTGCAACTGCCATTTTCCTTCATCTTTAGTATAACATTTCCAAGATGGGAAGATACACACATACGATTTAACAACATCAAATGCGATAGATGTTAAACTACGACCAGCTGGTTGTGCTTCCTCCACAGGAATAGGCGTACTAACTGGTGGAGTTGGGGTTCGCTGTGATAGTACTGGCCCTATGGGCACTGGAGCTACCTTACTAACTGCTCTTGTTTGGGAGCTCTGTGGTGGAGATGGTGCTGTGTCAACAGGAACTGGGTTACTATCGGCTGGGGTTGGGGTTAGATTGGGTGAAGTTGGTTCTCTGTCCATCATAGTAGGGGTACAATCTGCGAGAGTTTGGGTTATGTGTGGTAGGGCTGGTTCTTGTGCATGTACAACCGGGGTGTTATCTCCACCAAGAGGTAGCACTGTTTCATTTGAAGACCGTGTTTTTAGTCTGCTAGATACTGGCATCACCCGCTCCAATTCAAATGGCTGATAAACAGGAAACATAGTTGAATGTACAGACATTGTATGAGAGACAGATGCAATAGATAGTGTGGAAAAAAGATGTCGGTGGGAACGACACCTATGAGATCACAAGAATCCCTACTACGGTTGCGGGGCGCGGGGTCGTGAGAAGAGCAGATCAAATAGATAGCACACGGTTCGTTTATCCAGGTTCGGGCTGCGGGGATGCGTAAAACCCTACTCCTGCTATGGGGCGTGAGGAGCTCCAAAAAGCCGAATCCTCCTCCTAGTCGCCTCGGGCCTCCTTTTGTAGGAAAGGGGTTGCCACAGTGGCACATAGGAGGTGGAAAGGGTACAGTGATGCGACGTTATCCCTCGCATTACATGACAAGGCGCATTTAATGCGTCTTGCCCAGGTGTCCTTGCTTTATCGGGGACGGGGGAGAGCCATGTCTCGTCCGTCGCCGCTCCCTCTCGTGTCGACACGCGCCCTGGCCAGCGGCGCCCACGGTGCCATGTAGGGAAGCAGGCAGCTGAGGTGGCGCAGTGGTGGGTCTCCACGAAGATCCGCATGCCGCCACGTAGGTGCCTACCCAGCTGGTTGGGTCGGCAGCTGCATGCGAACGGCGGTGGAGGTTTGACTGGCGTGGGCCTGATGGTGGCCCTACGGGTGTTCTTGACAAGGGCCTTGCCGGGGCCCCGGCAAGGGTCTTGCCATGGCGCCTGCTGTCATCCCCAGCAAGGCTCTTGCCGGGGGCCTTGTGGTCCTCCTTGGCTGGGATCCCGCCAAGGATCATCATCTTCTAAAGGGTGTGTCTGATCTTGAATGTCTTCACAAAGATCTGCATGCCACCACGGGGATGTCTCCCAAATCCTTGCCCCATGGGGGAGTGGACTCAAGGGTGACTCACTCCATAGGTGTGGGGCGAGCTGCCACGGCAAGGGTCTTGCCGGGTTTGCTAAAACCGCCTCCCGGCAAGGATCTTGCCGGGGGGTCCGCTTCGTCCCCTTCGCTCTTTGTGGTCTTGGTCTTGGTGTCGTTCTACTTCTCCTGAGCTTCGGCCTTACCTTGGCTCACCTCCCTTGCCTTGCTCAGTGTGGTGGTGCCTGTGGCTCAGACTGCCCGTGCATAGTTATAGGGGTATAAAAAGTGTACCCCTCTTTTTGTACACCGACAAAAGAGGGCATGAAATAGTTGACATGTATATTGTCTAACTAAAATGGATAGCATGACATAATTTCACATATATGATGTCTATCTAAACTAGATAGCATAGCATAACATAATTCAAAGATATGATGAATAACTAAACAGGATCGCATGACATAATTCACCTACATGTTATCTAAGTAATCAGGATCGCATCATTTAATTCACATATGTGATTTATATGCTAAACAAAGGGCATTCGATATGATGTCTGAACTAAGAACAAGGCGTTGAATATTGTGTATATGATGTCTAAACTATGCAGTTAATGACACCTATGCATGATATGAGCAGTATAACCGTGCCAAGTTAGAGCATACACCCCAGTGGGGGAATAGGACTGGTCATCTGTCTCTGAATCCATCTTTGAGGTGCTATCGGGACCCAACAAGAGATCTGCTTCGACAGGTAGCACTGTCTTCTCTGAAGGCCTTGTTTTCACTCCATATTTTTCCATCTCCCACCCAAATGGCTGATTCACAGGAAGAGTAGTTTAATGTACAAACATTGTCGACAAATGGAAATGTAATGAATAAAAGGATGGGCAAGATATCATTCAAATATATGATGCCGAGTTAAACCGGATGGCATTGCACATTTCACATATATTATGGCTGGCTAAAAGACACGAGACTGCATAATTCCCATATATGATATAGAAACTAAACAGGTGGCATTACAGAACATGTCTAAACTAAGCAAATGACATATATGATGTTAAAAGTAGGCACTTCAAGGCAACATATGCATGATATGACTAACATCATCATGCCAAGGTAGAGAAAACACCTTGGGGGTAAATAGGAGTGGTCAGCGGCGTCCCAATCCGCCTCAGAACATATATCTTCCTCTGGAGTACAATCTGGAGAGGGGTGGGGAGGGTTTGCCATTGAACCCACCATGGAGCGATGTATGCATGACATTGTATTGCCGCGCAAAACTCTTCTCTTTTTCTCTACATGTTCAGCATGATTGTGTACAATATCTGACATGCATACGAAAAAAAATATGATGAGATTATGTAAGGAGAGCATGCAGAAATTTAGAGTGATGGTAAAAACTAGTGGATCGATGTTTTTCTGTTGAACCAAAATAGCCCTAATGGATTGACGTGAATGTATAGTAATAAGTGATGCAACAAGTGTGCAACCTCTTTGACGTAGCCGTGTCGACCTCAGCATCATTGGGTTGGTCGCTGAAGCAGTTGAGGCAGAGGTGGCTTTCGGAGGTGTGGAGGAAGATCTGAGGAATCTATAGACGGTGTCCAGGGCACTGCTCTGTTGTGACGGATCTTCTGTCGTTGGAGCAGCTCCGGTGAGCCGTAAGACGTCAAGGCTGAAGCAGCACAAGACATACGTCGTCAATCTCAAGTGGGATTCTAATAGCATCTCCAATAGATGATGTAAAATGGATGTAAAATTAACATAACCAAAAACCACATGACTACAACAGATGAGGTAAAAACTGTTGACTCTGAACTTAACTATCGAAACTGAAATTTATTATGGAATCTGAATGCTACTGCCGAAACTGAACGCAATGGTAGCAGAGTGGCACTTGACATGTAGTTTAGGGAGGGCCTGCAGTTCATCTTCAACTTGCACCCCCCTGAGCAGCCAGCCACCACCGGCCGAACCGCCGGCCCCAGCGCTGCCTCGCCGCCCCGAAACAACTCGCCACCGACGCCCCGGCCAGCCCTCTAGGCCCCCCAACCCCCACCCTGAACCCTAATATAGATAGTGGGGTACCTCTCCGGCGAGCCCCCATCCCCGCTGCGGGTGGTTCTTCCTTAACTCTGGCGATCCCCCCAACCCCTGAAAATCGACTGACCCAAAGGTTGATTCAGTCGACTGAAGTGTGGCTTAATTGGAGCAAAGCAGCAACATGAGTTTGGGGGAGAGCAGCAGCAGTAGCTGGGCTAGCGAGCGATCGAGCATGAGCTAGAGCAGCAGCAGTAGATCCGGCTGGTATGGACACCGCCGCCGAAGGGGCCTCGCACTGGGGGAGAGCCGCCATGGAGATGTCGCCCGTGGCGCCGGCTTCAAGGTAGCCGCTCCATAGGGGTGCGAGATGGAGCACCATCGGCGCCGGGAGGTCGAGTTTAGGAGAAGGTGCGATGCGATGAGTGTAGAACCTCTTTGGTGGCGCCGAGTAGGCCTCGGCTTCATCCGAGGAGTCAGTGAGGATACTGCGGTTCCGGTGGAGCAGGTTAAGGTGGCGCTGTGGGGATGGAGCAGCCGCAATAGACGAGGCAATCGTCGGAGCAGCTCCTTGGAGGTGGAGGACGGGGCGGCTGAACCGGCGGGACAGCAAGATGGACGACAGATCCTCATCCGGGGAGGTGGACAAGGGACGTCGAGCTGTTGCGCTGGACGGCGTCGTCGAGGAAGAGGCTCCGGCTGGGCAGCGGTGATGTGGCGGACGGACGAGGGTGGGGTTTCGCGGCTGGAGCGGAGAGGTTATGGCGGCCTGGGATTTCGAATGGCGAAAAGGGGGCGATGGGAGGGGGTGAAGCACGACTTAGGAATGCGCTTTTCCAAAATGTAGGGTGTGTTAAAAAAGTACCCCCCCACCGATTTGAACTAGTGGCCCCCTTCGGCTCAGGGTTAGAAGGGGCATTTCGCATGTCGGGATTTGGCAGCTGGAGGGAGTTTTCGCGCGCGTTGTAATTTCGGGATAGCAAGGCACGGGTTGTGAAGGCGCCAGTTTTGGGAGCACGATATCTGAATTCTCGGGATATAACAAGACGCGGGTTGAATTTTAGGGACAAGCCTAACGTGTAGTAATATTGTACTTGTACGTACCACACCACACAAAGAGAGAGTCTTGCCCCGTTTTACTATACAAATGCTATTCAAAGCTACTCCCTCCTTCCATCTATATAGGGCCTAATGCGTTTTTGATGCTAACTTTGACCAAATATTAGAGCAATGCTATATGACATGCAACTTACACAAAGCACACCGTTAAATTCGTCTATGAAAGGTTCTTTCAATGATATAATTTTCACATTGTGCATGTCATGTACTATTAATCTTGTCAATAGTCAAAGGCGGTCTTAAAATTCTCATTACGCCCTATATAGATGGAAGGAGGGAGTATGAATCCATGTTATGTCCAATTAATTTTTTCGCTTGCTGTATAATGCATGTAATCTACTCACACCAACATTTTAGTGCATTCCAAATGTCTATACTACCGCTGCAATTCGAACTAAATTTGAATTCATTTCTCTATTTCAATAAGAATCTACAATCATGATTGTTGCCAACTTCAACCATCATAGTTTCCTTGCTATCCGCCAGATATAAATCAGACGGCCTATAATGCAGGATGGCAGGCACACTATCATCAACAACTTCGTTTTTTTATAAGAGTAGAGATAAAACATATTAAATGTAGTATACCATGTTCATAACCACACCATGTGTATCACCGTTATATATATTCACACATCCGTCGGTTTGAAACACTATGATAAATTCTTCAAATATCCGAATTCGCTTTTTATAATGAAGTATATATAATCTCTATTCGTCTTTTACACCCACACAACCCTCTTATCTTTGTAGCTAGCGCTAACTTTCTCTTGTGCATGCACACGCCCGCATCCCTCTCATCCTCCCTCAGCATTCTCTAGCTCCATCGCGCAAATTTATCTTTTCACTTTAGGTCGTTCACCCACGGGGTGTGTAGGCCCCCCAGCTCCTTTACGGCAAACATTGATCAATATGCCTCTCTAGCTAGGTGTGCCTAGCAGAAACACAAGCTTCCCCTCTTCTCTTGTCACCGTCCATGCCTCACTCCCACCACTCTTTTCATTGTTCTCGTACTCGCACACTCCTCCCCCTCGATATAGTATGCCTCTCGTACCACCTCCTACATGCATCCCTCTCTCTCTATCCTTCTCCTCGTGCCTCATTTGCTTCTAACACACACATGCATGTATACCGATCGATCTCCCAACATATACCTAGATCGACTTTAACTACCCCCCATCGATCGATGTACCTCACAAGTTATGTCTCACCTTTATCTTACAAAGGGCGATTGATATTCCTATGTAGTTACGCCTGCCCACCACAGCCACATCGTCCCCCTCATTATTCGTGCATGCCTCCTAACCCGTCTCTCACACGCAAGTGCATAGACAACAAGCAGCCATCTCCTCTCTTATTGATATTGCGGGTGTGCCCTCCGTTTGTCTAGCAAGCCTATCCCACCATTTGTTAGAAGCAACTCCACTACCACCCCCTCCAACACTCTAGCTCTGTCTCTCCCCCAACCTTATTCATCTCCTGCACATATGCATGGATGTCGATCGATCTCCCTTAATACATGAGGCAGATCGATCTCCTTAATACATGAGGTAGGCCTCTCTCCTCCTCCACACATATACCATCCATTGTACACCTATAGTTAATTGGGCCTCCCTCTTCCCCCACCACACACTGATAGTCGAGCGCTGCAGGTAGGTATCCATGCCACAGAGACAAACTGCACATGTCCCATCTCACGTTCCAGTAGGCCAACCACTATATATCTTTGACGTGGGCACACACAAATTCGATGGCACTCTTTATCAATCGCACACACACACACACACACACATCATCATCCCTCTCTTCGATTCTATGGACACCTCAAGCCGATGATACCTCCACTCTCTTCTCATGGATCGGCCCCTCTATATATATGTTATATCCAGGACTCTATTTCACACACATTGCATATGTTAAATTTTTTGATTGACCCCCCCCCCCAAAAAAACTCTCAAGAACCCACACACTATATCTCTCTAGGTTTGTATCTCTCTCACACAACCCCACGCAGGTGGTGTACTTATACAAGAAGAGAATAGGTGCACCGTGCACGTACTCACGCTTCGTGCCCAGCCACACCCGCGCAGGTACACAGTGGAGCTCATTTCTTTACGATATGGCAGCCCACGTGCTAATTTGAATGCCTGTAGTGGTTGTTTACCTAGGGAGGTCGTGTACCACGCGTGCAGGAAACAAAGTTCGACCTGACGCGTTGTCGCGTTATTTTTAATAAAGTTATAGCGCTCAATGGCACGTACACAGAATATAAAACAATTTTTATGGAGGAAAAGGTGGTCCGCTCTTCTGAGTATCTCACACACGGCTCCGGTGGCCTCTCTCTCGCTCTCATCGTTGGTCACTGATCCGGGCACATCCCATCCGCCGGGGGAAAGGGAGTGCGGTGGTCTCTCTCTCTCTCACCGTTGGTCACTGATCCGGCCGCATCCCGTCCGCCAAGGGAAAGGGAGTGCGGTGGCCTCTCTCTCTCTCTCACCGTTGGTCACTGATCTGGCCGCATCACGTCTGCCGGGGGAAAGGGAGGAAGTGCATCATTTCTCCGTTCGACGGCGCCGAGGCAGCACGTCCCGATCTGTAGTACACGCCGTTCTCTCTGACCAAGCTCCGGCGCAGCATGGCCTACGCCACCTGCTCGCAGATTCCGCCTGCCGCCGCTCACCTAGTTACATACCGACTACCTCCAGGTATCCCCTCCTGCCTTGCTCCACTGCCCGTTTTCCCACGTCGCTGCATGTGGATCTTCCATAGTTCTTTGCCCAAAATGTCGCTCGTCCGGCGTACTTTCCATATTGCATTCTCGTCCTCACACCGTTTTAGACAAACACAACCGTGTTGTTATCTTCCCTTAGGACAAGGAATATGTTTCTTTTTTGTCGTCGCATGTGTCATCAACTGTTATTGGCCAGTTACTGTTTCCTTTCTACCTCTTTTTTGCAAACAGGGCTATCCATTTCACGTCATTGCTATTGCGACCTTTTGGTGAACTGCACAAATCACTTTTTTCTTAAGAGTGTTTTGTGCAGTTGTACTAAAATGTCACACGGGCAACGTCTCTACATTTCAGTGCGAGTGCACAAAGGGAGATTGGTTTTGCTCTATCCTCCTCATCCAACTCTGAGCCTAATCTTCTCCAACTAGTTAGTCTTAAGAGAGACTTCAAAGGTGATCGGCTTCTATTTGTGTGTTTATTGTTTCATCAGCAGTCCTCTATTATCGTAATCACACTTGATATCTTTGGAACAGGGATGCTCAGCTCTATTTTAGTGGAACTGGGCAAAATGACCGGAATGTTGCATGCTCCAGACAGCTACTTTTTTCCCAACATGCCTTGTTGATTTAGACAGAGCTGGGGGGACATTGCTGCCAATGAAAGCATGGATCAATTTTAATTTAACACCTTCTAACAACTTTGTCTTCAGTTGTGATGTAATTATTAGCTCTGATTTGCTAATAATTGACATGCATTAGCAAGGAAGTTAGTTTTTTATTGTTTCCGAAAGAGCATCGATGGCAAGACGCACAAAACAAAAGCTGAAAGCTCACACCATTGTACAATTTCATGTCGCTAGAAAATTATTTGTATAGTACGTCAATTATGTAAACAAATGATCAGAAGCCTCGTCATCATCCGGGTCCATGTGCCATGCACAAAATTATACTCCTTCGTTCCTAAATATTTGTCTTTTTACAAATTTCAAACTGGCATATTTTAGAGTGTAGATTCACTCATTTTGCTTCGTATGTGTACTCCCTCCGTTCCTAAATATTCTATTCGTCTTAACAGAGATTTCAACAAGTGACTACATACGGAGCATAATGAGTGAATCTACACTCTAAAATATGCCTATATACATCCATATGTGCCAGTCCATTTGAAATCTCTAAAAAGACAAATATTTGAGAGAGAGAGAGTAGTCACTCGTTGAAATATCTAGAAATACAAATACTCCAAAGTATATTTAAGAACCGAGGGGGTAGTGCACAACCGCATGGGAGACTCAGACCGGTCGTTGCGCCGCATTAATAGTGAGGAATGAGCAGTCAAATCATAAGCCCCACCTTTCCCACTGTAAGTTGCTCTGAAGAAGCAACCATCAATACGCTCTTCTTTGAATCCGCTCATACTACTCCATCCATCACTGTTTATACAACGCGCTTTAGAAAAAAGAAAAAAATCTGTGGGACCAAGGCGACTAGCAATCGGCCTGAAAAATAGCATTGGTAGTTATAGCACAGCGTCTATTACTAGAGGGAATAATGCGTACACACATGCATGCAGTGCTTCCACCCCGGGTACACACATGCATGCACTCCATAGTAGTACAGTACATGGAGAGAAAATTGTGGACTTGATTGCGGTTAGCACGCCCTTATTAATTGAGCATTATACCAAACGCGTCTAAAGTCTCTCTAGTGGTGCAAATGCATTGAGAGAAATGCATCATAATGAAGCGCGCCCTGTAAACTGTGACGGAGGGTGGAGTAGTATGAAGGTGCAAAACCAAGTACGCGTACTACTGTGCTTGGCTCTTCGCCCCTTTGTGAAGTCGAACTATGATCGTACTCCGCATGTTGGGTACTACAGTGTATGCCTCTGACAATCTGACACCAGATGGACTGATGCATGTCCACCGAGGGTAGGTTGCATTAGTCAAAAGGCGTAAGCGAGCTTCACATTGTCCTACAAGCTTCTCCTCGTTCTGCGAGTTGACGTGACACACCAAAAAGTAGTGCTAGTCCATACTCCCTCCTTTCCGGTTAATATGATTTAATCTTTTTTGCGGGTAAATGAGAGAGCTTTATTCATACATAAGCATTCTTAGGACGATCAGCCAAGACACTGGTCACTAGGAAGCGAGGTACCCCGCAAAAAATGAAGTAGGAAGCGAGGTGTTTCATCAAGCGATCTCTCGGCCACATTCAAAGTGCAGCAAGCACGGTTCGCACAAAGATGCGCCGCAAGGTTTGCTGACCTGTTTACATGCTGAATAACAAAAAAAGAGGAAATATTACTGATCACTACTATTTGTAACAGGATATGAGCCAGAATTAAGTGAGAATTGTGGCGAGTGTTCCATGCAATAAACTTCCATTATCACATGCGAGAACCCTTGAAGAGAACCAAATGTGTTGAAGATTGCTTTGTCACATTTTAAAATTATAATAAGAGTGCAAACGCTCCTCCATCCGGTTCCTAGTACTAGTATAGTATGTACCTTTATGGACTATAGTAGTAGTACTAGTAAGGCCTCCTTTGGTTTGTAGGATTTTTGTAGGAATTCTATAGGATAGGATTTGCAAAGGAAAAATTCCTTTGAAGCCCTTTGGTTTGTAGGAATGGATTCCTATTCCTATGTAGGATAGGAATCAATCCTTCACGTTTTGGAGGAAAAAAACATTAGCCTAGACTCAATGGAAAAAATCCCATCCTATGCACCAAATGACATCTCTTTCTCTATAGGAATTGACATGCATGTCATCTCACTTCCTATGATTTTCCTATTCCTATAAAATTCCTATCGTATGAACCAAAGAAGGCCTAAACTTTGCGCTTGGCTGTTCGGGAAGTCGAACAATAATAGAACTAGTGTATGCTTCTGGCAATCTGACACCGAATTAACTGTTGCACGTCCATCGCCTGAGCGAGGGAGAGCTTGCATTAGTCAAAAGTTTCTCCTTGTCCTATGAGCCACCGCGCGCAAGCTTCTCCCGCCCTGCAACCTTCTCCTTGTTCGGCAAGTTGACGGGACACAGCAAAGTAATGCTAGTCCATGCTGCCTCCTCTCCGGTTAATATGGCTTAATTTCAAACGAGAGAAATACACTGTCTGTCACTGTATATTTGTAAAAATACGGTCAGTGGACTTCATAATACACTCATTGCACTCAATATATATATTTTCTGGTGTTCATACGGTCACTAGCTCACCCTGACTGAGTATGTGTGTGCATGCACGTGTAGGTTGAGCACTTGAGCGTGACCGTGTGTGTTCCGTCGTGTGCTCAGACATGCATGCATTAGGGTGTCGTGTGCGTTTTTGCTTCCATGTGTACGTGTGACTGTTGCATACATGTAGGGGGAGTATGTGTAGGGGCCACTAAGGAGCAGTCAAATCACACAGTAAGTTAGTCGGAAGAAGCAACCATCATTTCACTCTTGAATGACACATATGCAATATAAAATGGTTGATATGGAGAGAAAAAGAAAACCACTATATATACACTAGTAGGAGCCTAAGCTACAAGCCTGCTTGCTTAGGTTGCTCTCTTCACAAGCATATAACGACGGGCCTGATCCCGTAGCTGGGGGAAGGGAACAATGTTCTGCGTAGACGCGGTCGACATCGGTGAGGGAGAAAACCCACAGTTGGTGCGTCCCAATCGGGGGTCACCATGGTATGGGCCGATGCTGCGTCCCAACCGCCCTTCTAGCTACAGCCCGACGTCCCAGGTAGTCCATCTTCCTTTTGGAGCCGGCTTGCTCCACTGCCGTAGCTCCATCTCCATGTCGATCTTTCTCTACTTATACCGGCTTCTACTTGTGATGAGTTTATATCTCATGAACTAGTGCCAGTACTATTATTCTAATCACACTTCTTCAATATCTTTGCCATCAGGGATGCTCAGGTCGATTTTAATGGAACTGCACAAAAGCATCGTATGATCCGAGGGTGCCAGCTATCTTTCCTTCGACAGGTTCTACCTGGCCAGGAAATTAAATCATGTTTAGGGTTTGGTGTTTAAGTCGTAGTGACCCCATCAGTAGTTTTTCTATCGTACATGTTGTCACAACTTTTTTCTTTAGTTGTGAAGTAAATACTGGCTATGATCTGTGAATCATTGAGATGCATCAGCATGCATGTTAGTTTTCCTTTGTATTTGATGGAATGTTGTAACGGGGCAACCTTGGAATAGGAATGAAAATGGAGTGGAAAAGTTTCCATTTCTCTAGAGAAAAAATGGAAATGGAGAGAAACCAACGTTTCGTTTCGTTGGATCGCACCATCGAGGAAAACCAACGTTTAAATCACGTCTGTCGTGTTCGTGTCTCACCCTCCTCCATGGCTTGACCCCACACAGTCGCTCGGCATGCCACTCACCGCAAACCGAATAGTATACCATAACTTTCCCGCCTGCTTGTTGATGGATCGCGCCATGGAGTACTAGCACCACTGGAAGAGATTGACAAGTTGAGGGAGGACAGCTAGATGTAGCACGGACTCCCAAGAACTTACTACTGGAAGAGATCGCGCATGTTGTAGCTGGCTATTGCGACCTTTAACGCGGAGCAGCCGCGTGCACCTGGAAGCGGCGCGGGTAACATTCTCTCAGCCGGCGCACCGCAATCAATGCCGGTGCCAGTGAGAGGTCACGTCCGCTCTGGCCGGGCATCAATGCAGCACTGGCCGTTTCAGGCGAGAAGCACGCACGGCTGATCAAGAGGGTTCGCGTTGGTCAGGACCGGCCGTGGCAGCGGTCCGGACGTGCGCAAACAAGAGATGTTGTACGTTAATATTGTTGCGTATATAATTAACAATGTAAATAATGTGCCAGTTGGACAAATATGATTGGAGATGGAGATGGAAATGGAATTTTACGTAAACACGGATATGCATGTCTATGTCTATGTGTGTGTGCGCGACGACTCTCGTGACTAGGAAGCGGGGGCGTGTTTTTCATCGAGTTTTCTTTCTTGGTACGTTAGAAAATTAGTTTGTCTAATTCACATCTAGATGTTATTTAAGGATATCACATCTAAGCTCCCACAAGTATATAATGTAGCAACAAGAAACAAAAAAAAACTAGGAAAAGACCACAAACAGAGTGGACATCAACTTATATGTGACATAACTATGTCACATCTAGATGTGTCCTAGACAGACCCTTAAAAAATTGTCCGCCAGTTTTTGTTTCTTTTTTCCGGGAACGCGCGTATTCTATTTAAAACCACTACTATGGAGAGATTTTTTTACTCCATTATAGCCTCTTGTTTGATAGGGTTTATCGCGTCTCGCTCTCTCACCCTCTCCATAACAAAACAAGATGACAGTGTCCACTCTATCTCTCTCCTCACCGGTGGTCAAAGATCTGGCCGAATCCCGTCCGCTGCGGGAGGTGAGGAGGTGCAGCGTTGATGTTGTCGCCGTCGGCGACGGAGGAAGCCGATGCGCACCATCTTCTCAGAGCCAGCGCTGGCGCGGACGAAGATCCTCCGCGGCCTTGTTCGCTGCCGTCGTGTGGGCAGATCCCGCCCGCCCACCTAAACGACATCTCGCCCACCTGAGGTATAACTTCTTGTACTGGTCCAGCTCCCCAGGTCGCTGCGTGCGGGTTTTCTTCTATGCGACTGCTCCCTAGCTCCCCATTCTTAGTAGCTAGGGTTCGTCGGCTGGTCCAACATCACCTACTAGTACTATTATAGAGGAAATGCCACTCAAAAAGTTGTCCTGATTTATGCCTCGGTGGAGGTATACATGTTGTTTCGACAAAAAGTACATGGTGGTTGTGCGGTCATTGTCCATATGGTGGTAGTACTATCACTGGTTAAATGAAGAAATGCTTTTTTTCTCGGGTATCCTGGTTTAGTTCCCATCAAGATAATTATGATGCTTCTATTTGTTGGTGTACTTTTCATTAATTCTTATTGACAATTGAGATGTCGTTGCTAACTCTTTTTTATATTTTTGGAAACAGCGATGCGTGTCTCCATACCCGGGCATGTCTTCCTCAATTTTAGTGGAACTGCACAAAATTGGATGGCCATTGTTGTTCCGCCTCACTGTCCTCTGCCACGTGGTTCTTCCTTACTTGAGCTTGATTACTGAGAAGAAATAGACCACAGTGAGGATTTGTCGAACTTCTTAGGTGCCTCACCCAAACTTGATGCCAAATGGATGATGCATCACCACGATGACCTATCGATGCTCATGGTTGCGCCTCATGGTTGCGTCGGCTGGTGAAGTTGATCGATTTTCGACGAAAAACAAGCTGTCTTCCATTAGTGCTCTTTGCTTGTTATGCACAAAGATGATATCCTTCGTCAGTTCACCTTGGTTGCGTTGGAGACGCAGTCGTCTTTCACATTGGTGCAATTTTCTCTAGGGTTTTACGACAGGTGGGCTCAAAATGTGGCTGGCTCACCTGTCATACAACCAAAAGCAGGTGGAGTGAAGGCACCGGAGCTTAGTCCGTACTATAGTAGTATATATATAAGCGGGAGCCTCAGCGCTTGTTCGCTAGGGTTTGCACTCTCCACACGCTCGCCGCACTACATATATGTTACTCCCTCCGTTCCGAATTACTTGTCTTAGATTTGTCTAGATACGGAGGTATCTAGCACTAAAATGAGTCTAGATACATTTGTTAGGGTTTGCTATATTCACAGTCTCTCACCCTCTCTTCACCAGATCTAAACAAGACTGTGTTGGCCTCTTGTCTCTCTCTCCCCCCTCACAGCTGGTGAAGGAAGCGTCCGTATCCCGTCGCACCGGGAAGGGGAGGAGGTGCAGCGTTCACTCTATCGCCTTCGGCGAGGGAGGCAATCCACTGTCGGCCGCTCTATTCTCTTTCACCCAGCGCCTGTGCGGGAGGGACACCGCCCCCTTCTTCCTCGCTGCCGTACATAGTGTGGGCAGATCCGGCCTCCCGTCGTACGCCTTGCCACATCCCGACGACCCTAACGTATAAGTTTCTTTGAAACCGTCGTTGCTCTAGCTGCATGTGGATCTTTTTCGATCTGTAGTCGAATCTAGGTCTTGGTTCAAAGAGGAATGAAGGGTGCGGTGGGCTGGAGCAAGAATCTAGGACGTGGTTCAATGAGGAAAGGAGGGGTAGAAAGTAGTATAGATGGCTATCCAGCCGCTTTGTAGGTCGAAAAGGGGAAAAGGGGGTAACCCAGTACACACATCTGTAAGGAACCGATCTCTTTGTTGAAAAAGGAAAGAAACTGGGGGTCGAGTAGTTTGTGCACGACTAGATTTGCTGCCCTCACATAGGAAGAAGGTTCAAAGAGAACAAATATGGGACCAGCGCATATATGTTGCTTGGCTACATACTGTGCACCACCCATTTATACGTGTGGACACACATGGTGCTTGTATGTCCCATGCAGCTATTTTGCTGTTGTTAATCTCAGAATTAACTACTGATCTGTTTTAAAAGAATTTCTCTGTTAATATGAATCAATGCAACCGTTTTAGAAATGCCACTGTCCTATACTTTGTTTTCCATCAAGATAAGGTAGATGCTTATTTTTGTGGCCACATGTTTCAGCCTCCTTTATTGGCCAGTAATTGTTTTCTTTTTTGCCTCTTAAAACAGGGATATCTATTCAACTTGTTTCTATAGAAAACTTAAATGTCACACCGGCAACTTTGCTTGATTTCAGTGCAACTGCACAAAAATTGATTGGATTTCCTATTCGTGTTGGTAGATTCGTATTTTATGTTGGTCGTCTCATGAAAGGTCAGTACAGGCATTCATCCACATGATTGTGCAGTGTGCTTTGAGATGTTGTGCTACTTGTATTGGTACTGTTTTAAATAAATGTTGAATTGAAGCTATTGTATTGCTGTCTTTTCCCACTAAGTCGTGAACAAAAATGGGACCAACCCAGACATGATGCTTGTTGCTTTGTTACAACAAATTCAGCATCACCCCCTTTATAAGCCAGTAATTGATGCCACTCTCAGAATTAACTACTGAATCTTATTTCAAAACTGCAACACTCGTTAGGGATTGGTGGTATTACCATTTTTGTGGCTGCATGTTTCATCCCCCTTTATTAGCCAGTAATTGATTCCTTTTTTGCCT
This sequence comes from Triticum dicoccoides, assembly GCF_002162155.2. Classification (NCBI taxonomy): domain Eukaryota; kingdom Viridiplantae; phylum Streptophyta; class Magnoliopsida; order Poales; family Poaceae; genus Triticum; species Triticum dicoccoides. The sequence goes on along the minus strand of NC_041392.1, from coordinate 331,727,764 downwards.
CTGTTTATACAGGGATATCTATTCAACTTGTTGCTATTGTGACATTTTGCTTCGCTACGTGAAACACTTTGCTTGATTTCAGTGCAACTGCACAAAACGAGATTGGATTTCCTATTCGTGTTGGCATATTTGTACGTGATCTTGTGTGCGTCATGACAGGTTGGTACTTGCCTTCATCCACATGATCGTGCCGTGTGTTTTGAGATGTTGTTCTACTTGTATTGGTACTGTTTTAAATAAATGATGAATTGAAGCTATTGTATTGCTGTCTTTTCCCATTAAGTAGTGAACAAAAATGGGACCAACCCAGACATGATGATTGTTGCTTTGCTACAACAAATTCAGCATCACCCCCTTTATAAGCTTTGTCGTTCTTTATACATGTTGAAACAAGGCATTGTTAAGATAATGTCTCAGTCAATATGAATGAATCACACAGATGGAGAATTGCTACTCTCCTGCTTTGTTTCCCATTAAGATAAAGTAGATCAATAGATGCTTTTCTTGTTGGAGTACAAGTCATCAACCGTTATTTCTTAGTAATTGTTTCCCTTATACCTATTTTGTTGCTTACAGGGATATCAAAATTAAAGCTCGGTTTTATTCCGACTTCGATTTTAGTTGAACTGCACAAAAGGAGCCAATGTGTAAGGCAAACTGCTGCATTACTGGGTCTAGTTGGTCATTCCACTTTGCAGAAAGAAGCAGTCACTGTTTGCGCTACATTATAGAAGGAATGACCGAGAAGCTTTATAGAGTATTATTAGACACCGGTGACATGACTAGTCTGCGGAGACCATTGGCAATTTAACAATACGTGGAGTGCCCTGGGCAAAAAGTGCCCAAACAAGTATAAAAGCTACGACAGGACTCCACAATCATAGGCATTACATATTTTGAATGGGAAAAGCTTGCCAAAGTTTAATCATTGATGTTAGCAAGAAGACGTTAGTTTAATATATTGGAATTGGAAAACTTTGTCAAAATTTGCTCATTGATGTTAGCCAGAAGACATGCATTTGATATTTTTGAGTGGGACGCCCTTGCTGTGAGCAGCGTCGAGTGTTTTTTCCTATTCCTGTGTTCAGTTTAGAAGTAAATAGTTACTCTGCTGAGATATTCCTGTGTTAAGAGTTTGTTCTGAATATTGTCTATGTAATGCTAGGCCTTCTGTTTGATTGCAAAGTTGATCTTGGAATGTTGTGGCATGCGGTATCATAAGCTGTTCACCATGCCTCCTGAGAATAATGCTTCGTATTGTTTTGCATGTCGATCTAATGCCAGTGATTTTCTTGTTAAGAAGATAATCCTCTTCTGTTGTTTCCGTGCTTAAGAAGTTCATCGTCTGATGTTTCATTCATAGCCTATACGACAAGTCGGGTAGGTTAGACGTGAAACCATATGATCTTCTGACCAACTCATGATATTAGGCTATGATTGGATCGTCTTTTTCCAACCAAAACCGCTTGTAAAACTGACGCTTGTAAATTAAAGCATATGGTCTCTGGTGAAGGCGCTTGGTTGGTCGATTTCGACTAGTAAAATATCGGAAGTACTTGACATACGATAAAAACGCTGAATGACACTCGGACGATTGCTAATCCAGCCGTTAGCTGTTGTTTCCGCCTTGCCCATGGATGGCATGATACGCACGTCGTGCATGTATCGTCTGGTAATGTCGTCCATATAGCAGTGCTTGTAAAATATACACTGGTCTATCAAATTACACGCGTAACCCACCGGTTTTACTTACAGACCTTGGGCCCTCGGTTTCATTACGCCTGTATTTTACGCATTGTTTTCGATGACGAGTAAATTACACTTGTATGTTAATACAGGTTTCAAATAAGCCAGACCTCCCAAGCGCGGCCTTACTGTTTAATGCCGTCTCAGTTTCTCAAAGGTGCTCATAGGTGTCCGATGATCCTGGCTTCCTGAATGAGTAGCGGGCGCTGTATCAGACCATCCGTAGGGCCCGCGAGGCCCTCTCCGTTGTCCTTGGAGTTGTTGCGCTCGCCGTGGCGCTGAGCATTGTTAACATCGTCAATGAACATGAGGATTCAGGAGATGACTTTATTTTGACTGGATGACACTAGGGACCCACTAGGGCCATAGCCGTGCGTACGCAAGTGCCTCCTTATTATGTACAACTATATTTTTTTGCTTTCTCTTGGTTTCGTGACATCATGGTCCCACACCATTGTCAACCTATGTAGTTAATATAAACGAGAGAATTGCACAAGGTGCGACCGACAGCTGGGACCAAGCAGCTTGAGCAGTATTTGTGTTTTTCAGGCGTGAGCACTGCAGAGTTTTTCTTGGCGATGATTTCGTTGTTGTTCAGAGGAGAGCAGGGTATTAACTGGGCGGGCTGTGGCCCGTCTAGCCAGGCCAGATATCCAGCCCAGATACTAATTTTTTCAAGATGAAAATGGCTAGCCCAGCTATATGTCTTTTTGAGGAATACCTAGGCAAGGTCAACTTGTTATTCTCCGCCCCGCTGGGCTGCAAATCTTTCCTAGAAGGGATGCATTAGGCTTAACAGGAAAATGGGCTTTAAAAATAATAAATGGGATGTAATTATAAAAACAGGGCAGTAACTATAAAAAATGCACCAAACATGAAATTAGTTTATAAAATATTATTTATGGATTTTGAAAATCTTAAATTTTCATTGTTGCGCACGTAATGTTTCATTGGATTTTTACGTAATACAAATTTATATTTAATCTGACTAGAAATTTCGGGATAAAAATATTTTAGAGCCCATCAAAATGTGGGAAATTTTATTGAATTCTGTCTTCGACGGTTGGTTGAAATTATTAATCATTGTCCTAGCTAGAAAATGGGCTGTACTTTTAACAAACTGTAAATGGGTTGTTGTAAATTCCATTAGAATTCCAAAATGGGTTGTACATTCTTACAAAACGCAAATGGGCTATAAGTTCTCTGCCACACACTTGTGGGCCTACAAAGTGACGCGTCCCCTAAAAAAATAAGTTGACGCGTATGCAAGGCTTTGCCAACTTATTATAGTCAACACACGGTTCTAGCAGCAGTGGCCGTTGGATGTCTATCCAACGAATGTCGTGCTTCTTCTTCAATCTCGGATATTCTTAGCTTCGGCTGCCCAAAAAATGATTCCTCCCCCTGACATCTGGGGCGCACCGTCTCAGAGGCTGACCTGTGGGCCTACTAAGTTGGAGCGTACCAAGGGCGTTGTCAACTTAGTCAATAATAAACGTTTCTAGCTTCATTGACCGTATGATGTCCATCCAACGGCCGTAGTGCTTCTTCAACCTCTGGTCTTCTTGGTCCAGCTGCCCAAAGTAGCGTCGGTCGTGCTGCCTGCTCCTGCCTCCCGTGGCCGGCTGTGCTGCCACGGAGGCCTCACCGCCCCCATACTACTCCCACGCTGGCCAGGCCATCCCTCCACTCACCCACATCCCCTGTTATTCTGCAGCGACGGCAGCCTCACACTGCAGCCGAACCAGTGAACCCTCGTACTCCTCTCCGCGCGGGCTTCCACTGCCGCGTCTTCCCTGGCTCCGCGTCGTCCCCTTCCTAGGCCTCGCCGTCGTCCAGACCACCGCCCTGGTACTCTCGGCGCGGCGTGGTCAACGTGGTCAACGACCGACTTCCATCGGAAGAGTACTATACGTAGAGAGGCTGACAGCTGGGTCCAGGCGGCCGCAAGGAAGTGCCTCCTTATTATGTGCAAAATAATTATTCCTCCACCTTACAGCAGGGACCCACCGGACGGGCCACCTTATTTCGCAAAAAAACGTTTCCCCCCCTGACTTCTCGGACCCACCGGATGGGCCAGCGTATTTCGCAAAAAAAAGTTCCCCCCACTGTCAGCTCGGACCCACCGGAAGTGCCTCCCTATTACGCACAAAAAATGAATACTTCCCCTTCTAGCTGGGACCCACCATGGTGGGAGGCTGACTTGTGGGCCTACTAAGTTGACTGGGACGGGGGCCCTTGTCAACTTTAGTCAGTATGAACGATTCTAGCTCCAGTGACCGTACGATGTCCATCCAACGGTCATAGTGCTTCTTCAACCTCTGGTCTTCTTGCTCCAGCCGCCCAAAGCAGCGCCGGTCGTGCCGCATGCTCCTGCCTCCTGTGGCCGGCTGTGCTGCCGCGGAGGCCTCACCGCCCCCTACTATTCCCACCGCTGGCCAGGACCTGCGGCGACGGAAGCCTCACACCACAGCCGAACCAGTGAACCCTCGTACTCCTCTCCGCGTGGGCTTCCACTGTTGTGTCTTCTCTGGCTCCGTGTCGTCCCCTTCCTAGGCCTCACCGTCGTCCAGACCACCGCCCTGGTACTCTCGGCGCGGCATGGTCAAAGTGGTCAAGGAACGACTTCCATCGGACATGGACTGTACATGGAGAGGCTGACAGCTGGGTCCACGGCCGCAGCAAGGAAGTGCCTCCTTATTACATGCAAAATAATTATTCCTCCACCTGACAGCGGGGACCCACCGGACGGGCCACCGTATTTCGCAAAAAAACGTTTCCCCCCTGACTGCTGGGACCCACCAGCTACACCTTCGCACGCAAGGAAGTGCGTGCGGGCAAAAAAAAAAACAAAACGATTCGCCCCCCTGACTGCTGGGACCCACCAGCTACATCTTCGCACGCAAGGAAGTTCCTGACAGTCGGGACCCACCTGGTCGAAGCGTACATAGCATTGTCATTCTGGTCGCGAACGTGTACATACATATATACTGGTCGATGTAGAGGTGCGCATGTGTCGTAGTAGAGGCGCGCACGTAGCATGTACACGTACGTACAGCGGCCAAGGTGCAAGAAAGAAAATACGGCCACATATGTGTACATACGGGCGGGGTCTCGAACGCCTACTCGTGCATACGTACGGCCAGGGCTCGTGTACATGGCTGGGTCGGAACGGAGAAACAACTTTGTCGTCGTGTTCATGGGGAGGCAACATAATGTGTCGTGTTCATCGGGAGGGCTTGGACGGAACAGGCGATGGAAACGAGGCCTGGCGTACCGCAGAACGGAGGAAACGGCCTTGTGTTCGACCGGCCACATTCGAAACGGGATCCTGTTCATCGGGAGGTGTCTGGTGTACCGCAAAACGGAGGAAACGGACCTCCTACGGTCGAAACGGGGGTCCTGTTGATCGGGAGGGGTGTGACGTACCGCAAAACGAACGCAACAGACTTGTGTTGGAGCGCTACGGTCGAAACGGGGGTCCTGTTCATCGGGAGGGGTGTGGCGTACCGCAAAACGGGACTCCACGGGATACTGTTCATCTCCACCGTCAACCGCTCCAGCCTCCACGAGCTACTGTTCATCCACCGTCGACCTCCTCCAGCCTCCACCTGTGACTGTTCATCAATGGGCTCCTGTTCATCCAGCCTCCACCGCGCGCTACTCCACCGGCTACTGTTCAACCACCCCTCTCCACGGGCTCCTGTTCAACCACCCCTCCACGGGCTACTGTTCATCCTGCCCTCCACGGGGTGGTCCTGTTCATCCAGCCTCCACGGGGTCCTGTTCATCCAGCCCCAACCGGCTCGATCAATTAGGGTCCTATTCATCCAGAGGCAACACCACGGGGTCCTGTTCATCCACCCCCACCGGGAACTGTTCATCCACCCCCCCGCAACACTCACTATTCATCCAGAGGCAGCATCGATCGGCTTCAGTTAGCAGCAGTAGCGAAGGAATCGCTCGATCGGGTTCAGTTAACAGCCATCGATCGATCACTCAGGTTCTGTAATGCGTAGCCTGCAGTGCAATCGCTCGGGTTCAGTTAGAGCCCAACGCTTCGCTCGGGTTCAGTTAGAGCCAACGCCTCGCACACACATGTGCGTACGTGTACGAGAGAAACGCGCATCGCTCGGCCCCCGACCTCCCACCGTAACCGGGAACTCCCCGAAATTTTCCTCCCCCTCGCTTCTACCACGGTTTTTTTCCGTCATGGATGGCCCAAAGAATGTCATGCAGCTGCGTCTCCGGCCCGCCCAGGACGAAAAGCCCATTTTCTATCATGATTTTTTGTCATAGAAGTAGGAGCCCACCACATCTATGATGATACCGGGTTTTGTCACAATTATCGTCATAGAAGTGTCATATGTATGACAAAAAAATTTCCTTCGGCCCAAAATGTCACGGATGTGTCTTTTTTTGTAGTGTCAATCCGCTCTTCCTCCTTTTGTTCTTCGCTATCCTCATCATCTTTTTCATCCAATGAGCTCAAAGTTTCATCAACTTCTTCTTCCACAGATTCCTGCAAAATATTAGTCTCTTCTTGGACAGCGGAGACTTTCTCAACAAGCGCATTAATATAGGAATTATATTCATAATTATCATAGCAATATTTAAAAAAACAAAATTTTCAGGCCTATAAACATCATCATCATAAGCTTCATTCTTTTCAAACAAAGATTCAATTTCATAAGCACCCTTAAAAGCAACAAATTCTTCTATTTGTTCCACATCATAGTAATCATATATACCCCTAGCATAAGAAGCCAAGGTTTCATTATCATTAAATTCACATGAAAAGGGAAGGTGTGGAGCCTTCATCCTACAGCAACAAGTAATATCATAACTCAAGCATACTTGCCGAGCATACCACTTCAATATATAAATTTGATCCCATAATAGTTTCCCTTTTTGTGTCAAGCGACAATCCCTAAAGTATTCACGTTGATCCCATGTTACTCCCATTACCAGATTGAATGAGGTTTTCTCAGGATTATCAAAGTGGTACATAATATTTTTCACGTATTGAGCATCAAGGGTTTTAAGAGGTTCCTCATCTCCATGAGTAGCAAGTACACCTAATTTTTTTTGTATTTCGTGTTCCATATCCATAACTAAAGATAAAGAACAACTAAGAACAGCAAATAAAAATTACTTAGTGATAAAGCAAACAAGCACACACGAGAATAGTCACCCCATGCTATTGCTCCCCGGCAACGGCGCCAGGAAAAGGTCTTGATAACCCACAAGTATAGGGGGTCGCAACAGTTTTCGATAAGTAAGAGTGTCGAACCCAACGAGGAGCTAAAGGTAGAACAAATATTCCCTCAAGTTCAATCGACCACCGATACAACTCTACGCATGCTTGACGTTCACTTTACCTAGAACAAGTATGAAACTAGAAGTACTTTGTAGGTGTTGTTGGATAGGTTTGCAAGATAATAAATAGTACGTAAACAAAAAGTAGGGGCTGTTTAGATAAAGAAACAATAAAGAAAATATAGTGAGTGTGGAAAAGTGGTGGTATGAGTTGCGAAATTGCTCCTAAGCAATTGACTACTTTACTAGACCGATAGGACAACGAAAATCTACTCAGACATCATAGGATAGCAACACATCATTGGAGAATAATATGAAGCATAAAGCACCATGTTCAAGTAGAGGGCACAGCGGGTTGCGGGAGATTGGACCGCTGTAGATAGAGGGGGGAAGGTGATGGAGATGTTGGTGAAGATGGCGGAGGTGTTGGTGTAGATCGCGGTGATGATGATGGCCCCCGGTGGCAATCCGGTGCCACCAGAAGCGAGGGGGAGAGAGCCCCCCTCCTTCTTCTTCTTCCTTGACCTCCTCCCTAGATGAGAGAAGGGTTTCCCCTCTGGTCCATGGCCTCCATGGTGAGGGAGGGGCGAGAGCCCCTCCGAGATTGGATCCGTCTCTCTGTCTCTCTCTGTTTCTGCGTTCTCCCCTCGCTCTTTTTCACCGTTTCGTGTATATATGGAGATCCGTAACTCCGATTGGCCTGAAACCTTCGCCGTGATTTTTTTCCGAAAATTAGCTTTCTTGTGGCAAAAGAAGAGCGTCAACTGCCTTACGGGTGGATCACGAGGGTAGGGGGTGCACCCAGGGGGGCAGGCGCGCCCCCTGCCTCGTGACCACCTCGGGCACCGTCTCACGTGGATTTTTCTTTCGGAATTTTCCAAATATTCTAAAAAGTATCTCCATCCATTTTATCCCGTTTGGACTCCGTTTGATATGGATATTCTGCGAAACCAAAAACATGCAACAGACGGGAACTGGCACTGGGCACTGGATCAATATGTTAGTCCCAAAAATAGTATAAAACGTTGCCAAAAGTATATGAAAGTTGTAGAATATTGGCATGGAACAATAAAAAATTATAGATACGACGGAGACGTATCAATCATCAAGAACAATCAAGCAGGACATAGGGTATTATCTCGATTAAGAGGGCCCGAACCTGGGTAAACATCGTGTCCCCTACCTCCTGTCACCATCCGCCTTAGACGTACAGTTCGGGACCCCCTACACGAGATCCACCGGTTTTGACACCGACATTGGTGCATTCATTGAGAGTTCCACTGTGCCGTCACTGTAAGGCTCGATGGCCCATTCGATCATCAGTAACGATGCGGTCCAGGGTGAGGTTTTCCTCCCCGGACAGATCTTCGTATTTAGTGGCTTCACACTGCGGGCCAATTCGGTTGGCCATCTGGAGCAGATCGAGAGCTACGCCCCTGGCTATCAGGTCAGGTTCGGAAACCTAAACTACACTGCCGACATCCGCGGAGACTTGATCTTCGACAGATTCGAGCCCATGTCAGGTGCGCCACACAATCATGACGAGCATGACGTAACTCTGCCGTCGAACAGTGTTCGGGAGATCGCGTCTGCAACTACTCCGGCCTTCAATCCGGAGCAAACTGCGCTATCCAAGGAGGGAGAGATAGACCCCGCCATGGAGGCCGCACTCTCAGTGGCGACGGAGCCAGATACTGACTTCACCCCTTACGAGAGCTGTGTCGCCGAACCACGAGATTTGTCTCCGGCCACGGACTCCGAGCCGCCTATATGCGTGCCTATCGAATCCGATTGGGTGCCGATCATGGAGTTCACCTCCGCGGATATCTTTCAGCACTCACCTTTTGGCGACGTGCTAAACTCATTAAGGTCTCTCTCCTTAACGGGAGGACTTTGGCCGAACTATGTCCGGCTAGAAGGGGATGCGGATGATGAAGAAATTCACTGCCCACCCACCACCCACTTAGTTGCCACTGTCGACGATTTAACCGACATGCTCGATTTCGACTCCGCAGACATCGACAGCATGGACGACAGGAACTAGTGCCCACAGGGCACTGGACAACCACCTCATCACATGACATATACATGGTGGATACACCCAAAGAAAACGATGACGAGGAACGGGAGGATCCACCGGAGGATGACCCTTCCAAGAAACAAATAAAGCGTCGACGTAGGCGCCACTACAAATCCCGCCTCGACAAAAACAGCGATAACAGCGCAAGATAAGACAACACTCCGGTCGACTCTAGAGGAAATGATGACCACATTGCCCCGGCGGCAGAGCATGATGAAGCTGCAAACGGCGAACATAGTACGGATCCGACGTCCGAACACGACGACCCCGAGGATAAGCCTCATCAAACCCCCTCTGGGGAGGAAAACAGTCCGGACGAAGATGTGCACATCATCCCGGAAACTCACCTGGTGCAAGAGAACCTCTGTAGAAGGCTTATTGCCATAGCGAGGAGTCTGAAGAAGCACAAGCAAAGGCTTAAGGCCGCACAAAATACGCTCAATAGCAGGTGGAACAAAGTGCTCGACAACGAAGAAAAGTATGGTGGAAGTTACCACACAAAGAGCTATCCAAAGCGCAAGCTATTAGCCGAATTCGACGATGAGGCCTTAGACCCCATACAGCCGAAAAATAAAATGGCCAACCAGCCGGATCAACCACCTTGTGTCCACAATAGAGCGGCTAACAAGGTCGCACATAAGTCAACACACGATCTACGTGAGGACTTGCGCCAAAAATCCATTATGACAAAATCCATCTATGGATCCAGGAAGCATGCTCCGGCACAAAATCAAAACCGAATACTACAACCGTCCGAACGCCATGATACATCCAAATACAGGGGTGCCGCACACCCCCTATGTTTCACCGATGAGGTGCTGGACCACGAATTCCCAGAAGGATTCAAGCCAGTGAACATAGAGGCGTACGACGGGACCACAGACCCTAGGGTCTGGATTGAGGACTTTATCCTCCATATCCATATGGCTCATGGAGACGATCTCCATGCCATCAAATACTTGCCCCTCAAGCTTAAAGGACCAGCTCGGCACTAGCTGACAAGCCTCCATGAAAACTCAATTGGAAGTTGGGAAGAGCTCGAGGATGCTTTCCGGGCTAATTTTCAAGGGACTTATGTTCAACCTCCGGATGCAGACGATTTAAGTCATATAATTCAGCAGCCCGGAGAGTCAGCCCGAAAGCTTTGGAACAGGTTTCTCACTAAGAAGAACCAAATCGTCGACTGCCCGGATGCCGAGGCCTTAGCAGCTTTCAAGCATAGCGTCCGGACGAATGGCTCGCCAGACACCTCGGCCAAGCAAAACCTAGAACAATGGCAGCCCTCACAAGCCTCATGACCCGCTTTTGCACGGGCGAAGATAGCTGGTTAGCCCGCACTAGCACCAGCGACCCAACCACATCCGAAGTCAGGGATGGCAATGGAAAACAACAATGCAATAAAAACAAGCGTCGGAATAAAGAATAAAGCCCGGATAATACAATGGTAAACGCCAGATTCAGGGACGCTCGACCAGGTCAGCAGAAAAAGCCTTCCAAATGCAGTAGAGATGGACCATCTGGCCTAAAAAGGATTCTCGACAAACTATGCCAGATTCATGGCACCCCCGATAAACCTGCAAATCACACCCACAGAGAATGTTGGGTCTTCAAGCAGGACGAACCTCGCAATCAAAGCACCGGAGGACAGAAAAATTCCCACCAGAGGTTAAAACAGTAAACATGATCCATGTGACAAACAGGAGAAGCAAGCATGCACTCCGAAACACACGCGCCGTAGAGCCCGTCACACCTAAGTTCAATCCCTGGTTGGCCTGCCGGACCACCTTTCATCGCAGGGATCACGCGACAAGCATCCGACATGAAGGTTGACTGCCTTGGTGTTAGACCCAATAATAAACGGATACCATCTCGCATGAGTCCTTATGGACGGCGGCAGTGGTCTAAATCTGATATATCAGGACATAGTCCATAAAATGGGGATAGACTCGACAAAAATCAGCCGCAACAATACTACCTTCAAGGGACTAATAACAGGCCAAGAGGCCCGCTGTACGGGCTCTCTATTACTAGAGGTTGTATTCAATTCTTCCGACAACTTCCGAAGCGAAAAGTGAACTTTCTACATCGCCCGATTCCGAAGTGGCTATCAAGCACTACTCGGAAGAGCGGCTTTCGCTCGTTTTAATGCAGTACCGCATTACGCTTCTCTCAAGCTTAAGATGCCTGATCCATGTGGCACCATCACAGTTAGTTGAAATATTGAGTGTTCTCTACGCGCGGAAGAATGTGCGGCGGCTTTAACAGCCAAGCACTAGACGGCCTCACCAACCAGAATAAACGACAGGTCGTCAAGACCACGGACACGGTTAGACGAGTCCAGTGCATCACTACAAAATACATGACATTGGTTTGATGGTTAAACCCTCATAAACGGTACCAGGGGCTTCCCGCATGTAATCAGGGCTAGCTCGGCTCAACCTGACTTATCTTGAATTTTAATGGTTTATTGATAATAACCAATTTTCTTGCACGACAGCTTTCACCTAAGTTCTTCTATTTTACAGATGACAATCATGCTACACCCGTCCAGGACACGGCACAACGGAGACACAGGCGCAGACGTGCAGCAGGGACCCGCTCAAAGGTTTCTTTTCAGATTAAGACCCTGCGTAAACCTTTTTTACTTTCTCTTGTTGTTCAGTTCCTCCGGATACTCAATACAACCGAGAAGGATACTGGCGTTCTTGGCATGTGGCCATGTCAGGATATTGCACATACCTGGACACTCGGGGTTTATTATTAAGGGCCTTGTTCAGCCCAGCATATGTTATAAAGACCGAATACCTTAGGGAGTGTTCGGCATCGCGAGTTTGGCCTTATATGCATCAGCTCCGAATCATGTCTTTGGTCAAATGTTGGGTTTGCCCGGCTCATATGTTTTGGTACCTTATGTTCCGCTATATCGGCTAAGGTAGCACTGGGAGAACTACTATGATTGTGCCCTGGTTCATCCGGATGAGCACCTCAGTAGAGAAAGTCGAAAACTGACTGTCATGATACATCGCGAGACTGGTCAACCACTCGATGACTTAGCGGAATCTTCAGGATTCCTCCGCATTAACGAAGGGCCGTTTGCCAGTCATGTACATACGCGCCCCGTATTCAGATGAGCGCGGAGGTACGAGGGGCTATCTAGTAGTACCGCAGTCAATCTCCTATGGCTAAGTGAAAGTGTTAAAGCAATATAGTCTGATTGCCTCGTTCGTTGCGCTACCACCTCCTTGATGGACCAAGACGTTGGATCAAGTGTGAATACGCATTTTTTTGCGAACACCCCTGCATTATATGTGTGGGGGCTAAAGCCGATGACTGCAAACTTTCAGGTTATATACATATATACATAAACGGTCGCACAAGAGGCATCATAATACTTTCCGGCGAAAGTATAAACACAGCCTTCATAATTCAATAAAATATTGTTTTTACAATGGGAATACATGTGACTAGAACATAATATTCTTCGAGCACTGCGCCTCTATCGAACGAGCGCCTTCAAGAACCTCTTCAAAGTAGTTCTCGACAGCTACTCGGCCCACGGCCAAACCCTGTGTTGCAATAGCGGCGGCTTCCATATCTGCCCGTGTGGGGACCCCGACTCATAAGTCGTGATCACCGAGTGCACGTGTACAGTGATCCCAGAGATCAATGCTCACTGAACACACAGAAGCTGAATAACGAGAGTCTTACATCCATACATATCGTCTTACACAAATTATGACCATCATGGTCAAGTCTTACATAGATAAAGCCTTAAGGGCTGAACATCAAATGAAACACAAGCAGCGGAAATCTTCGTTGATAAGTAGAACCCATGCCATCTGCCTTAACCCTACAGGCATTCTGACTGGGAAGCGTCCTAGCTCGCATGTTCGTCACCGAAGTATTCTTAATCATATCATGTTCTTTCATGCCCGGCCAATAAAATAACCAGTGGCAAGCCAATGAGTACTTTGAATGTACTCGCAAGCAACCCATGTTTTGGTTCAAGATACAACAAGGCATGATATAGGTAAATTTTTGCGGAAAGCTAGTTTTGAGTGCAATGACATGTTCAACAGCGTGTAAGACATGCATCAGGAGAATTCAAGTAACCATGAGGACAGGTTACAGTTATCAACATAAATAGAGTGGGCACCAACCCAACTCAATCATGTCAACTCCTTGACTTGACCCAAGTAGTTCTTCCCACTTATCCAACACACACACTGGTTTGTAAAAAAGTGGACGTAGCCCAAGAGCGGTTACCCAACTGTCCTTGACCGTGGACACGGCTATTCGAATAGTTTTACACTCTGCAGAGGTTGCACACTTTACCCACAAGATCCGGGGAACTTCCGTGTCATCCACGACCCGCGGTACCTCAAGTACCTGGGGTAAGCACCCGATCACTATCTTTCCATAGACGATACTAACAAAGATTCCACTCGTTGTTCCGTATCCTCACGATGTACATCGTACGAGACTCACTCGAGATCATAACATCCGAGAGGGGACGCAACGGTGTATCCGGTGCCCTGTAAAAATAGTCATGGCCGCCCTACCTGGCACGACCACGTCCCGAGAGAGAGCACCAACTCTCACCCGTCACTAGTAATGCGGGCTCCAAGCTAGTATCGGCCTAGGTAATCAAGAATGCCATTTCCCATATAAGGGTAGAGTGGTTGCGTATGTAAGGTGGGAATAAGGGTCGCAACTTAAACCAATCCGTTTTTGAAAACAACACATACACTTGCCTCAGTACACCACTTCGTCATCAAGTGGTTACCCAACTCATCATCTCCCTCGGGCATAAGTGTCACCCGACGGGGTTTTCGAAAAGTCCTTTGAAAATATTTTGTCTCCATCACTATGCATATTCCCGTCCCTTTTTGCGTAGCACTACTTAGCATCCTATCTACTCCCAGCGGCATAACCCTCATAAGAAGGTAGGGTCATGCACAATGCAAGTATCAACGAGGAAGTAATAGAGGCAACCCATCAAAGTGGTTACCATCTCATCATGATTCCGATGCAACACTAATAAAGTGCTATATGACATGCATAAAAAGGGCTTCATAGACATGGTCAAAGGGCTGCTTGCCTGGTTCATCAGAGTCTTGAGATCTTCTGGTCCTTCTCCAAGTACTCCGTCTACTTCGGCAACTAACGTCGGAAACAATCACAATAAGCAACACAACAAGGCAAGAATAAATGTTCTCTAAAAAGATGAAGTTGACTTTTATTGGATACCTCTGGTCATATGAGGAATGAGCAAAGTGATTTCATTGGAGGTGGATTAATGGGTATTTCTAAAAAATTTGATATGATGGAATCAACGGGTTTATGGAATTGCAAGAAGTGTACAGAAATATATTTTTGAAAAATGAGCAAAGGCACCCATTTAACAAAGGATTATTTTAGAAGCACCTAGGAATTGGTTTCACTGGATTTGGAGTTGAAACGATTTTCCTATGAATTTGCAAAGTTGACAAATATGAAGAAATAGACCATTATTTGAGGTGATACAGAAAGTATTAGTAAAAAGGTTCAAAAACTAAGTTTTGAACTTATAGACACCTAGGATTTTTGAATCATGGAATTTGGATCAAAAATGGGCTCTCTATGATTTTCTAAAGTTCTGCACAGAAATAAGAAAGTAGGATTTATTTAATATGTGTGAAGGGAAATGTGCTAGAAAAATGTGCAAAAAGCACCATGTGATAGGGCATGATTTTAGGAATTACTAGAAATTTGAATCATCCAATTTGGAGTTAATTTGAACTATGTATGGATTTTACAAATTGTTGAGAAAAGAAAAGGGAAAAGGGATCTGTGTCTGCTGGGCCAGAATAGCCGCAGGGCAGCAGCCAAGCCAGCGATGCGGCCCAGCGCACTGGTGCACGCGTGTGCGCCAGGTTTAAACCTGACGGGCGGGGCCCAGACGTCAGCGAGAGAGAGGGGGCGATGGAGGGGAGAGGCTGACAGGCGGGGCCCGCCTGTCATCCCTAACCCCGAGTCCAGGCGGCCGGCGAGCTCACCGGCGACGACGCAGGGCACGGTGAGGTCGGGCGAGGGCACGGCTGGGCTCAGCATCGTGTCGCTGTTCGGGTGGAGGTGGTGGACATCACCGGAGTTGCCTAGCTTGCCGGCGATGAGGTCTCGCGACGGAGAGGCTTCGAGTGGTGGTCGTTCCGGTCGACTCCGGCTGCAAATGAGGCGGGGGGAGAGGGGAAATGATCAGTGGGAGGAGGCGGTTTCAGATCGGAGCAGAGGAGGAGCGGGGGAGGCCTGTACCTCGCGGACTCTGACGAGCCGAAGCGGCGGAGCTCGAGCTCGATCTCGAGCTCGGGCGGCTCTGGAGAGGAACTGGGGGTGCAGGGGGAGGGTTTGGTGGTGTAGAGAGCGAGTGGTGTGGAGAGAAGGGCTCGGGGAGGCCTTTAAATAGGCGAGCGGCGAGGTCCCATAGACCCATGTGCCGGCGAGCTCACGCTTGTCGCTGCAGGGCTCGGGAGGAGCTGGCGCCGTGTCTGGGGTGTTCCTGGGCGTCGACTACGCCGAGGGGAGCTAAGGGAGAGAGCGGGGGAGAGGTCAGAGACGCGCGCGTGTGAGCCGCTCCATTGGCGCGCTCGGGCGGCCTCTGTTCGCTAGCGCGGAGGCGCGGGGAGGAGGAGAGAGGAAGGGGACAGCGCCGTGGCGTGTTGCAGACGTCAAGGCGCATCGTCGGGCGCGCTGGGGAGGCCCGAGGTGGCCGGAGGCGGTTGGAAGGGGGCGGCTACAGTGCGGGAGCGCACTGTAGCGCGCTCCAGAGCGCCCAAATGGCATGCCAAGCCATTTTCTATGCTTGTGGGCGCGCCCTTGCATGTCCAGTAGTGTTTGGGGGGGTGCTAGGGAAGGGATCTTGGCCTTGGATGCTTTGGATGGCCAGTGGGTGAAGAGAGAGGAAGGAGAAGAGTGGAAATGGGGCTGTCCAGAGAGAGAAAGTGAGGGTTTCAACCCCAAATAATTGATCTGAGGGCTTGCCATTGCTACTGGAGGTATAAGGTGACTAGATTAAGCTCTGGTAAAAAGTTGAGCTCATGAAGAATAGTGGAAGGGGTCAAAACAGTGGTTTTTGTAAAATGGCAGAAGGTGTTTGTTGTTGGTTTGGGCAAGAAAATTAATTCCACTTGCCATGAGAATTAATAGGATGGAATGGCACATAGAAGTAGGATGTTCCACCAAGTTTGAGCTCATTTGGGCAAAGTAGCCAATGTAAATTTGCTAAACCCTAGAAATCAATAGAAATGGCTTTACCAAGAGTTAGTCATGCAAATCTATTCTCCTTGATGCACCACTTGGTGTAGTGTCATCATTTGAGGATTTGAACATGTCCAAAAAAATTCAGATCAAAAGGACACACTTGGCAATGTAGAGTTGTTCAAATTTGGTTCTGGACAGAAAGGGTTTTGGGGTACTTTGATCAAGATAACATTCTCTCCAACTTGTGCCATTTGGTCTAGATGCATTATTACACCATTTGAGCATGTGCACCAAGTTTGAGAGCATTTGGACATGTTTGACAGTGCAAAAATGTTCGAACTTGAAAAAGGACAGAAGTGGTTTTGAGAGGGTTTCATGGGGTTATACTATTCTCCATGACATGATACTTGGCAAGATCATCAAACATGTCATATGTGACATGCTAGAATGTTCTTGGAATTGTTCGGGAATATTTCCTGTAGAAATATTTCAAATCCTTGAAATGGGCAGAAATGGTTTTTGAGGGATTTAACCAATATTTTGAACATGACCATGTGTTGAAACTCTTATATATGGACAATATATGTCCATTGAGTTTCCATGATTTTTGTCAAATATTTTTGAAACAATAAAATAATTTTTCCCTATTAAAGATCATTTCTGGCCTTAAGAAAAAGCTTTTAAATAAAATAGGAAAATAACTTTTAAAATTAAATTTTTATGGTTTATGGGAGTCCTATATCTAATAGGTTTCAAATATACCTTTTGAAATATTTTTCATACCCCAAATAAGGTACTTGCAGTGCAAACCTCAATCCAGGGGTTTTTGGAAAACTAATTTTTGAAAATACTTTTTGGCCAAATTATTTTTGTAAGAAAATACTATATTTCTCTATACACATGGCATGATCATTGGGCAGAAGTTTGGGGCAAGGAGATGAAGTATAGAAGGTGGAGTTGTGTTGACTTTAAAGAGCACTTGAAAACATAGAGAGAAAACCAACTCTAAATAAAAGTCAAATAATGCAAAAGTTTTTGTCAAACCACACTTTATCAAGATGTATTAGCTTAAGTGTTGTGGCATGAAAATCAGGGTGTGACAGACCTACCCCCTTACAAGAATCTCGTCCCCGAGATTCCCAGACTAGGCGCGGAAAGGAATACGGAAACTTGGATTTGGGGTAGTCTTCACGTCCTCATACTGCTTCTGCTTCCGTTTGGTGCCCCATTGAACCTTGAAGTACTCGATGGCATGGCTTCGTGTTTGTCGTCCTGCTTGATCCAGATTGCAATTGGGATATCTCGCGTAGGTCATATTGGGCTGGAGGTCGATGGCTCATGGTCGATGTCCTTGTAGAGACCGGGCTAGTTAGGAAGTTGGGAACGTTTACGGAGTGGTGTCGTGTGGAAAAACGTTGTGCACAGTGGGTGACTCAGGTGATAACTCTAGCTGGTAGCCGTCTATTCTTTGTCTTGAAGTGATCTTGGAGAGGGCCGATAAATCTTGGTGTGAGCTTCCCTTTGACACGGAAATGCTTGGTTCCTTTGAGAGAAGTGGTTTGTAGATATGCCTGGTCTCCGACGAGTAAGTTCACTTCTTGACGATGGTGGTTAGTATAATTCTTCCTCCTTGACATGGCGGTCTTCAAATGTTTCTTCACCAGCTCAGTGATTCTTCTTCCGTCTTCGGGTAGACAAGTATGTTACCAAAATAAGGATGACAACTAGCTTGTCTAAGCACTCCATGAAAACTTTGTTCACGGGGTACATAAAGTAGGCTGGGGGTATTGGTGGTGGTCACGGTTGAGTATGGTCCGAGGTGTTCTCGATTTAGAGTCAAGACCTATGGTAATGACCCGACCATGTTGTGGCTTAGTAGGGCTTAAGGGTTTCAAGGATTCTAGTGTGCGAGTGAACATTTTATTATCTTATCCTTAAGCACGGTTTCTGAGATGCCAATAGTCTATCTAGTCCTTCCAACAAATAACCTTATACCATCGAAAGCATCATCTCGTATAGGCCAAATCCAATCATCACTCATGATTTACCAAAGTCTCAGATAATTCCTCAGGGTCACTGATACAAACTCATGAAGTCATTTGTCCTCTATTCCTATATCCTCAAATTGGTCTTCCTTATGGCATCGTCCGTTCTTGTGCTATATTAGGGTGATAATGTGCTCGTTCACTATGTCCACTAGTCCCATAATGATCCCAGTGTTGTGCAAGGTTTACAGAGGCTTAACTGGTTCTCTTGCAATTCTGTGGGTTAAGCACAGGGTTAAGGACTCGAGCTGGGGTATCTCGTGAAGTCTCGAAGGGTCTAGGAATGGGTTTTGAGTCTGGGGGGTTAAATATAACTCTACGGGTTTCACTTGGTCGAGGAGACGGTAGCAAAAGTCTTCATTGCCAGTTGGTTGCCGAGGTAGAATCCTTGGTGCATCTTGTCTTGCTAGCCTTCAGTTGATGAGAGAGATGATAGGGAAAAGTAGCATAGAGGAGGGGATGCTTAAAGGGGGTTCTATAGTGCAAGTTCAAGGAAACAAGTGCCGTTGAGGCCACACACATTCATTAAGATAAGATAGGTGACATAGTCGCGTACAAGCTGCCTAGGGCAAATGTGCGACTTATATCAAAACACAAACAAGTAAAAACAAGCAACACAAAACGTGGTTCCATTCAAACCATCTCACGGACTCGACTACGCATATGGGGGTACACGACTCATCCTAACCTAGGGGTCCTCGGACTCGATAGTTGTGCTTGCTCGGAGAGAATGGTGCTCAGTCTTCAGTTTCTGGGTTCCCCTTGTGGTGCCAAATGGTATGAGACAGTCGGCTGCTTGTTGGGACACATCCTTTTAATGTGCCCAAGTTCACCACACTCGTGACATGTGACGGAAGAACAAGGGTTTCTATTCAGTCTTGGGTATTGTCGTCGGGGGCCTGACGATGATCCTCTAAGAGGTGGATACGGAAATCCATTCCTATGCCTTTTGCGTGGGGTTGGGTTGCGAGCTTTCCGAAGTCCCTTGATTTGCTGCTCTTGATTAAAAATGTGGGCTTCTAAGGCAGTGATTTGCTGTTCTTGCTCGACCACCTTCTTCTTCTCGAGGCAGTGGAGGTGCAGAAGTGAAGGGAGGTCTTGGCGAGCCTTAAGGAATGCTTCGGTAAGGTGACATAGAAGGTAGTCTCTAGCGTTGATGAAGCGGATCTGGTACTTGAGGGTTGGATCCTCATGTTCTAGGGAAATCATCACTTGAGCTGGGGCTCCAAATCCGTTCTTTCCAGGTAGGTAGCGGGTGGCGTGTTCTTCTTTCATTTCTGGAAGGAGGCCTCGAAGACGGAGAAGCGCTTCATATGCCACTTGCTGAATGGCCAAGTCTTGTGTTGGCATGGGTGGTCCAATGAAGAACCACCCCTGGGGTGAGGTCTTGGCAGGCACAAAAACTTTGGCATAGAACTCCTTCTCGAGCACATCATTTTCCAATTCATGCAGGGTGTATATGGGCAGCAAGGGATAGTGGCATTGTTGGAGGCAGTCTTTTAGGAGTGATGGAAATCCTATCATAAGGAGTCTCAAGGGGGCGACAGCCATCTACAGAAGTTGAATAGGGGAGGTCAATATGGAAGATATCCCTCGGGCTTGGTAAGCTTAGAAAGAAGAGAAGTTTAAAAGGTCTCAAGCTAACTAACTTCCATGCTAACTAAGGCTTCCTACAGTCAGGATGGCTCTGATACCAGCTCTGTGGGGACCCCGACTCATAAGTCGTGATCATGGAGTGCACGTGTACAGTGATCCCAGAGATCAATACTCACTGAACACACAGAAGCTGAATAACGAGAGTCTTACATCCATACATATCGTCTTACACAAATTATGACCATTATGGTCAAGTCTTACCTAGATAAAGCCTTAAGGGTTGAACATCAAATGAAACACAAGCAGCGGAAATCTTCGTTGATAAGTAGAACCCATGCCATCTGCCTTAACCCTACAGGCATTCTGACTGGGAAGCGTCCTAGCTCGCATGTTCGTCACCGAAGTATTCTTCATCATATCCCGTTCTTTCATGCCTGGCCAATAAAATAACTAGTGGCAAGCCAATGAGTACTTTGAATGTACTCGCAAGCAACCCATGTTTTGGTTCAAGATACAACAAGGCATGATATAGGTAAATTTTTGTGGAAAGCTAGTTTAGAGTGCAATGACATGTTCAACAGCGTGTAAGACATGCATCAGGAGAATTCAAGTAACCATGAGGACAGGTTACAGTTATCAACATAAATAGAGTGGGCACCAACCCAACTCAATCATGTCAAGTCCTTGACTTGACCCAAGTAGTTCTTCCCACTTATCCAACACACACACTGGTTTGTAAAAAAGTGGACGTAGCCCAAGAGCGGTTACCCAACTGTCCTTGACCGTGGACACGGCTATTCGAATAGTTTTACACTCTGCAAAGGTTGCACACTTTACCCACAAGATCCGGGGAACTTCCGTGTCATCCACGACCCGCGGTACCTCAAGTACCTGGGGTAAGCACCCGATCACTATCTTTCCCTAGACGATACTAACAAAGAGTCCACTCGTTGTTCCGTATCCTCATGATATACATCGTACGAGACTCACTCGAGATCGTAACATCCGAGAGGGGACACAACGGTGTATCCGGTGCCCTGTAAAAACAGTCATGGCCGCCCTACCTGGCACGACCCCGTCCCGATAGAGAGCACCAACTCTCCCCCGTCACTAGTAATGCGGGCTCCAAGCTAGTGTCGGCCTAGGTAATCAATAATGCCCTTTCCCATATAAGGGTAGAGTGGTTGCGCATGTAAGGTTGGAATAACGGTCGCAACTTAAACCAATCCGTTTTTGAAAACAACACATACACTTGCCTCGGTACACCACTTTGTCATCAAGTGGTTACCCAACTCATCATCTCCCTCGGGCATAAGTGTCACCCGACGGGGTTTTCAAAAAGTCCTTTGAAAATATTTTGTCTCCATCATTATGCATATTCCTGTCCTTTTCGTGTAGCACTACTTAGCATCCTATCTACTCCCACAGGCATAACCCTCATAAGAAGGTAGGGTCATGCACAATGCAAGTATCAACGAGGAAGTAATAGAGGCAACCCATCAAAGTGGTTACCATATCATCATGATTCCGATGCAACACTAATAAAGTGCTATATGACATGCATAAAAAGGGCTTCATAGACATGGTCAAAGGGCTGCTTGCCTGGTTCATCAGAGTCTTGAGATCTTCTGGTCCTTCTCCAAGTACTCCGTCTACTTCGGCAACTAACGTCGGAAACAATCACAATAAGCAACACAACAAGGCAAGAATAAATGTGCTCTAAAAAGATGAAGTTGACTTTTATTGGATACCTCTGGTCCTATGAGGAATGACCAAAGTGATTTCATTGGAGGTGGATTAATGGGTATTTCTAAACATTTTGATATGATGGAATCAAGGGGTTTATGGAATTGCAAGAAGTGTACAGAAATATATTTTTGAAAAATGAGCAAATGCACCCATTTAACAAAGGATGATTTTAGAAGCACCTAGGAATTGGTTTCACTGGATTTGGAGTTGAAATGATTTTCCTATGAATTTGCAAAGTTGACAAATATGAAGAAATAGACCATTATTTGAGGTGATACACAAATTATTAGTAAAAATGTTCAAAAACTAAGTTTTGAACTTATAGACACCTAGGATTTTTGAATCATGGAATTTGGATCAAAAATGGGCTCTCTGTGATTTTCTAAAGTTCAGCACAGAAATAAGAAAACAGGATTTATTTAATATGTGTGAAGGGAAATGTGCTAGAAAAATGTGCAAAAAGCACCATGTGATAGGGCATGATTTTAGGAATTACTAGAAATTTGAATCATCCAATTTGGAGTTAATTTGAACTATGTATGGATTTTACAAATTGTTCAGAAAAGAAAAGGGAAAAGGGCTCTGTGCCTGCTGGGCCAGAACAGCCGTAGGGCAGCGGCCCCGCCAGCGACGCGGCCCAGTGCACTGGTGCATGCGCGCGCGCCAGGTTTATACCTGACGGGCGGGGCCCAGGCGTCAGCGAGAGAGAGGGGGGCGATGGAGGGGAGAGGCTGACAGGCAGGGTCCGCCTGTCATCCCTAACCCTGAGTCCAGGCGGCTGGCGAGCTCACCGGCGACGATGCAGGGCACGGCGAGGTCGGGCGAGGGCACGGCTGGGCTCAGCGTCGTGTCGCCGTTCGGGTGGAGGTGGTGGACGTCACCGGAGTTGCTTGGCTTGCCAGCGACGAGGTCTCGCGGCGAAGAGGCTTCGGGTGGTGGTCGCTCCGGTCGACTCCGACTGCAAACGGGGCGGGGGAGAGAGGGGAAATGATCAGTGGGAGGAGGCGGTTTCAGATCAGGGCAGAGGAGGAGCGGGGGAGGCCTGTACCTCGCGGACTCCGACGAGCCGAAGCGGCGGAGCTCGAGCTCGATCTTGAGCTCAGGCGGCTCTGAAGAGGAACTGGGGGTGCAGGGGGAGGGTTTGGTGGTGTAGAGAGCGAGTGGTGAGGAGAGAAGGGCTCGAGGAGGCCTTTAAATAGGCGAGCGGCGAGGTCCCGTAGACTCGTGCGCCGGCGAGCTCACGCTCGTCGCTGCAGGGCTCGGGAGGAGCTAGCACCGTGTCTGGGGTGTTCCTAGGCATGGACTACGCCCAGGGGAGCTAAGGGAGAGAGCGGGGGAGAGGTCAGAGACGCGCGCGTGTGAGCCGCTTCATTGGCGGGCTCGGGCGGCCTCTGTTCGCTAGCGCGGAGGCGCGGGGAGGAGGAGAGAGGAAGGGGACAGCGCCGTGGCGTGTTGCAGACGTCGGGGCACATCGTCGGGAGCGCTGGGGAGGCCCGAGGTGGCCGGAGGCGGTTGGAAGGGGGCGGCTACAGTGCCGGCGCGCCCTTGCATGTCCACTAGTGTTTCGGGGGGTGCTAGGGAAGGGATCTTGGCCTTGGATGCTTTGGATGGCCAGTGGGTGAAGAGAGAGGAAGGAGAAGAGTGGAAATGGGGCTGTCTAGATCGAGAAAGTGAGGGTTTCACCCCCAAATAATTGATCTGAGGGCTTGCCATTGCTACTGGAGGTATAAGGTGACTAGATTAAGCTCTGGTAAAAAGTTGAGCTCATGAAGAATAGTGGAAGGGGTCAAAACAGTGGTTTTTGTAAAATGGCAGAAGGTGTTTGTTGTTGGTTTGGGCAAGAAAATTAATTCCACTTGCCATGAGAATTAACAGGATGGAATGGCACATAGAATTAGGATGTTCCACCAAGTTTGAGCTCATTTGGGCAAAGTAGCCAATGTAACTTTGGTAAACCCTAGAAATCAACAGAAATGGCTTTACCAAGATTTAGTCATGCAAATCTATTCTCCTTGATACACCACTTGGTGTAGTGTCATCATTTGAGGATTTGAACATGTCCACAAAAATTCAGATCAAAAGGACACACTTGGCAATGTAGAGTTGTTCAAATTTGGTTCTGGACAGAAAGGGTTTTGGGGTACTTTGATCAAGATAACATTCTCTCCAACTTGTGCCATTTGTTCTAGATGCATTATTACACCATTTGAGCATGTGCACCAAGTTTGAGAGCATTTGGACATGTTTGACAGTGCAAAAATGTTTGAACTTGAAAAAGGACAGAAGTGGTTTTGAGAGGGTTTCATGGGGTTATACTATTCTCCATGACATGATACTTGGCAAGATCATCAAACATGTCATATGTGACATGCTAGAATTTTCTTGTAATTGTTGGGGAATATTTCCTGTAGAAATATTTCAAATCCTTGAAATGGGCAGAAATGGTTTTTGAGGGATTTGACCAATATTTTGAACATGACCATGTGTTGAAACTCTTATATATGGACAATATATGTCCATTGAGTTTCCATGATTTTTGTCAAATATTTTTGAAACAATAAAATAATTTTTCCCTATTAAAGACCATTTCTGGCCTTAAGAAAAACCTTTTAAATAAAATAGGAAAATAACTTTTAAAATTATATTTTTGTGGTTTATGGGACTCCTATATCTAATAGGTTTCAAATATACCTTTTGAAATATTTTTCATACCCCAAATAAGGTACTTGCAGTGCAAACCTCAATCCAGGGTTTTTTGGAAAACTAATTTTTGAAAATACTTTTTGGCCAAATTATTTTTGTAAGAAAATACTATATTTCTCTATACACATGGCATGATCATTGGGCAGAAGTTTGGGGCAAGGAGATGAAGTATAGAAGGTGGAGTTGTGTTGACTTTAAAGAGCACTTGAAAACACAGAGAGAAAACCAACTCCAAATAAAAGCCAAATAATGCAAAAGTTTTTGTCAAACCACACTTTATCAAGATGTATTAGCTTAAGTGTTGTCGCATGAAAATCAGGGTGTGACAGCCCGGTATCTCTTGACACGGGCAAGTGCCATCCGCGCACCCTCTATGCATGCCGACCTCTTCATAGCGTCGATGTGCGGCACAACACCAAGGAATTGTTGCACTAAACTAAAGTAACTATCCGGCCTTGGCCCTCCAGGCCACAGATGATCCACAATAGACCTCATCGCAAGTACGAACAACCTATGGAGCTCGGCCCACTCGGCCATTCGCTCATTCAATAGCAACGTACGCACTGGAGCATGGAACTGTGACCAGAACAGCCTCTCCACTTCATGATCTTTTTGATCCTTGAAGTACTCGGCCGCATGAGCAGCACTTGCTGCCAAATCCACCTATGAGTCTGCAGAACTCCATAGTTGATCAAGAGGTGCATACTTCGGATCTCCGAACTTAGTCCGCAACAAAAAGGGCTTCCCAGCTGCGATATCTCCAGCTTGATGCAGCTCCTCCTTGGTTGCTCGTATTTTGGAGCGGGCTTCCTTGGCTGCTACCATGGCCTTCTCCAGGTCCGTCGCCTTCGCACGGCTTTCTTCTTCAAGAAGCTGGTAACGGTCAGCGGCATCATTCAACTCAACGGCCATCTTGGCCATTCTTTCCTTGCTCTGGCAATGCGCGGCCTGTTCAGCCTCTTTGACCGCCTTTAGAGCGGCCGCATCGCTATTTCTGGCTTGCTCCTTGGCTCGGGCAAGTTCCGCCCCAAGGGTCTCCATGGTGGCAGCTCCATCTGCAGTCACAATATATTAAAAATACTGGCATCATGCTCGTCTTACTATGTGTTGATCACCGGAGAAATCACTTACAATGTGCCTCGTCAAGCCGCTTGTTGACAAGCACGATGTCGGCATCTGCCGCATCAAGTTTCCGCTAGCCATCAGTCCGGCTAGCCACCGAACCTTCAGCCACCTGCACATAAAGGCAGTCTGGTTACTACCTGGGACTATGATCCTCTGTTTGCCGCTATTTTCGATGACAACCAGAGTCTCAGGGGCTACTGTCTGCATAGGGAACACCTAACGTGTGCAGTACTGTAAAAAACATACACTATTTCACGTACCACAAAGCCTTTCAGCAGGCTCATAAAAGCTTCCTGCAACCCGCTTTCGGCGGATGAAATCCTTTCAATTACCGTACCCATTAGCGTACGATGCACTTCTGAGATAGCCGCTTGCTCCAGAAGATCCTTCAGTGCGTCTGACCACACAATGTACGGTTCCAGACTCTTTCTGTTGCTCTCTTTAGGAGCCAAATACTGAGGACTCCGGGTGGCCAAAGGATTACCCTCTGGCCTTGGCGGATCAGGAGAAACCCTCCGCGACGACACTTCAGGGTTGCCCGCCTCATGAGGCGGGGTGGCAGGGGGAGGTGTTTCGCTCTCCATCATCTCCGGAAGAAGATCCCCCGAAGACGAACTCTGTCGAGAAGGGCTACGATCCGAACTACAAGATATAAGCTTCGGTTATTGTCTTCAGAAGTAAGGTAGGATATTTTCACCATTAAGAACTTTTTGTTTACTTACAGCTCGGTCGAGGGCTGATCCCCTTGCAGACACTTTACGGCAAGAGTACCCTCCGAGGCCGGACCCTTTGGCGAAGATTTCTTCCCCCGTTTGGAAACCTTTGTTTCTGGGTCTTCAGAGGTGATCCTTTTCCTTCCTTGGGGAGAGGGAATTTTAGATCCTTCTCCCCGGCTATCCTCCTTCGCGGAGGCACTAATTCCCCTGGTTTGGATGAATGATGAGTGAGGTCTGCTTTCAGCCTCTTTATTCCCCCCTTCATCTTCCCCTGAGGGCGCTTGATAAAGCGCCGGCTCGAGCATCCTGCCTAGTATTGGATTGGCCAAGCCTTCGGGAAGGGGGGCCGTACACCTGATCATCTTCGCCTTTGCTATCTAGTCCTAGTCAAAGAGTGACTTTTCATAATGATCTTATGATAAATAAAAAGGCAGCGTGTTCGCCTATGGGATTACTTACTTGGGTATCGGGGCGATTACAGCTCAGACCCGCATCCTCGGTGGTGTCCGAACACTATATTTGGGGTCCAAAGAACAATTTGTACATCTCTGTGAGCGTCAAGCCGAGGAAGTGCTGAATAGTCCCCGGTCCTTCTGGGTTGAATTCCCACATACGAAGGGGTCGACGTTTGCACGGCTGGACTCGACGAACTAGCATGACTTGCATTACCGAGACTAGATTGACATCTCTCTCGAGGAGATCTCAGACGCGACTCGGCAATATCGGTACATCATTTACTGGCCCCCAGTTCAGCCCCTTGATGATCCATGACATCAGTTGTGGTGGGGGGCCTGAGCGAAAGGCAGGGGCGGCCACCCACTTGGAACTCCGGGGAGCTGTGATATAGAACCACTTCGCTGCCACAAACTGGCCACCTCTGGGAAGGAACCCTCTGGCCATGGAGCATCGGCGCTTTTGCTTATTGCGGCACCTCCGCATTCTGCATGCCGCCCCTCGATCATCTTCAGCTTCACATTAAAGGTCTTGAGCCATAGGCCGAAGTGTGGGGTAATGCGGAGGAAGGCCTCACACACGACGATAAACGACGAGATGTGAAGGAGGGAGTCCGGGGCCGGATCATGGAAATCCAGCCCATAATAGAACATGAGCCCCCTAAAAAGGGATCTAGAGCAAGTCCTAGCCCTCGAAGTAAGTGAGAGGTGAACACAACACTCTCGTTTGGTTCGGGAGTGGGGATGACCTGCCCTCGGGACAGGCTGTGCAAGATTTCGGCGGTAAGATACCTAGCCTCTCTCAGCTTCTTGATGTCCTCCTCTGTGACAGAGGAGGGCATCCACCGACCATGGAGGTTGGATCCGGACATGGTTGAAGATCCGAAGCGCCTGACCTGAGCCTTGGGTGTTGGAAATCGAGGCGGGGAAAGGATTCGATTGAGCATGAGAAGGAAAAAAGGACAGACCTTGGCCTCTTTATAAAGAGGGTGAATATCAAGCGTCCTCCTCGTGGCCGTTTGGGACTAGCCTAAAATCGAGGAGTCATACCAACAGGCACGATTGGGTTACCCACGTCCGTATTGATCAGAATCCCGTAATAAGGGGGACACGATCTCTGCCTCGACAAGACGTGTCAAGAAAACCGCCTCGCAATATGTGCAGTGTTGGTTGAGAAAAACGGTCCAAATAATGACCGGGCCATGACATGTTGTCATGGTGTCAAAACGTGTCAGCAGATTAGATTTGTGGAAATATTATTCTCTCTACGGTGGTATATGGAACTTGTTATGCAGAGCCGGACACTATCCTTGTGTTCAAAATCTTCTATGGAGTATTCGGAGGAGGAACCCGCCTTGCAATGCCGAAGACAAATCCGCGCGCTGAACTCATCGTCATTGAAGCCTGGTTCTGGGGCTACTAAGGGAGTCCTGGATTAGGGGGTCTCCGGATAGCTGGACTATATCCTTTGGCCGGACTGTTGGACTATGAAGATACAAGATTGAAAACTTCGTATCGTGACCGGATGGGACTCTCCTTGGCGTGGAAGGCAAGCCCTGCAATACGGATATGTAGATCTCCTCCCTTGTAACCGACTTTGTGTAACCCTAGCCCCCTCTGGTGTCTATATAAACCGAAGGGTTTAGTCCGTAGGACAACATACAATCATACCATAGGCTAGCTTCTAGGGTTTAGCCTCCACGATCTTGTGGTAGATCAACTCTTGTAATACACATATCATCAAGAACAATCAAGCAGGACGTAGTGTACTACCTCCATTAAGAAGGCCCGAACCTAGGTAAACATCATGTCCCCTGCCTCCTGTTACCATTGGACTTAGACGCACAGTTCGGGACCCCCTACCTGAGATCCGCTGGTTTTGACACCGACAGTGGGACAGCCACAGGCGTACCCTGCCTACTGGAACGGTCATCACTTGGCCGGATTTCCAAGCTGCCTTCTGTGCCCGCTTCATTCCTCAGGGAATCATGGATAGGAAGAAGCGAGATTTCCGCAACCTCACCCAAGGCAATAAGACTGTAGATGCTTATCAGCGGGAATTTCTGGACTTGGGCACGTTATGCTGAAGAAGACATTTCGACTGATGCTCGTAAGCAAGAGAAGTTTCGTGATGGACTTCACCCTGATATCAAGCTAGCAGTGCTCATTCACGACTTTGCCGACTTTTCCACCTTGGTGAACAAGGCTATTCAGGTTGAGACTGATCTTCAGGAACACCAGGGATCCGTTAGGCGCAGCCGTGACGCTCGCTCATCTTCGGGCCCGTCACCGCAGAAGCGTCGGATATGGATCCCCCACAGCATGTACCGCCCAACTACACCGGCACCAAGACAGTCTTATGCTGCACCTCGTCTTCCCCCTCCACCGCAGAGGCAGCCCCTTCGGGCTGTACCACCCCAAGCTTCTGCTCACAATCCCAATGATGTTCTATGCTTCAAGTATGGCCTTCTGGGTCACCGCTCTAGGAACTGTCCTTAGAATCAGAATCAACTGGCTCTTCCTGCTGCCGGTCGTGGTAACAATCAACCCCGCAACAACAATGCCCGACCTTATGATCGTGGGCAGACTAACAACATTGATCTGAATGAAGCTCAAGACCAGCCTGCCACTGTGATCGGTACTCTTCTCGTTAATTTAGTACCGGCTTCTGTTTTATTCGATTCGGGAGCATCACATTCATTTACGTCAGAAAAGTTTTCATACACACGCGACATTCGATGCGAGCCCATGAACACTCCGATAGTGGTACGCACCCCTACGGGCCAATGTCAAACTACCATGATTGGTCGCAACATTTCCGTGGAGATTGAAGGGTTGGAATTCCTTGTTTCTCCCATTATTATGGAGTCTTCCATTATTGACCTCATTCTAGGAATGGAATGGTTGAAAGCACATACTGCTTCTATCGTTTGCGCCACCAAGGTCGTTCACCTCCTACATCCTTTCGATAAGATAGTAAGCTACCATGCTCAACTTGTTCAAAACACTGAAGCACGACTTTATGTATTGAATGCGTTGAACACAACACCTCTTGAGGGAATTGAAACTATTCCAGTTGTTCGCGACTTCATAGACGTCTTTCCAGAAGAACTTCCAGGAATACCTGTTGCCCGGGCTGTCGAGTTCGTCATCGACTTGAAACTAGGCACCGTTCCTATCGCCAAACGACCCTCCAAGATGCCACCTCACGAACTCCTTGAACTTAAGGAGGAAATCAATAAATCTCTTCGGGATGGATTCCTTCATCCAAGTTCCTCAGCTTGGGGAGCACCTTCTCTCTTTGTAAAGAAGAAGGATGGAACAAATCGTTTGGTCCAAGACTATCGTCCTATCAACCAAGCTACAATTCAGAACAAATATACCTTTCCTCGGATCAATCATCTGTATGATCAACTAGTTGGTTCATAGATATTCTCTAAAATCGACTTGAGATTGGGTTACTACCAGATCCGTGTTCGTGAAGAGGATATTCCAAAGACCGCATTCGTGACTCGTTACGGTTCTTACGAGTACACCGTCATGTCTTTTGGCTTGACCAATGCTCCAGTCACATTCTCCCGTCTGATGAACTACATATTCATGGATTACCTTGACAAGTTCGTTGTAGTCTATCTGGATGATATCCTGGTATATTCGAAGAACAAAGAAGAATATGCTGAACATCTTCGACTTGTTCTGGAGAAGCTTCGAGAACATCAACTTTATGCCAAGTATTCCAAGTGCGAATTTTGGTTACCAGAAGTCACCTGCCTTGGTCATGTCATCTCCAAGGACGATATTGCCGTTTACCCAGAGCGCGTTCAAGATATTCTTGACTGGACCCCTCCGAAGACTGTCAAGCAAGAGAGAAGCTTTGTCGGACTAGCCAGCTATTGTCGCCGCTTTGTCGAGAACTTCTCCAAGTTCGCCAAGCCACTGACCAATCTGCTTCACAAAGGCGTTAAGTTCGATTTGACGGACAAATGTCAGGAAAGTTTCTAGGAACTCAAAGACAAGCTGACATCTTCCCCAGTGCTTGCCCCCCTGATTCTCGCAAGGACTTCGTCATCTATTGAGACGCTTCATGTCAAGGATTAGGCTATGTACTAATGCAAGAGCGCAGAGTGATTGCTTATGCCTCTCGTCAAGTGAATCCTCATGAAGAGAACTACCCAGTTCATGACCTCAAGCTTGTTGCGGTTACCTATGCACTGAAGCTATGGCGACAGTACCTTCTCGGTAATCGTTGCGAGATCTTCAATGATCATCAGAGTCTGAAGTATTTGTTTACTCATCCAGATCTGAACCTCCATCAGCAGCGATGGATGGAAGCTATTGCTGACTACAACTACGGTATATCCTATACCCCTGGTAAGGCTAATGTAATGGCCGATTCCCTGAGCCGTAAGTCTTATTGCAATAACCACATGGTCTACAAAGCTCAATCCCGCCTTTATGAAGAGCTACGCAAGCTGAACCTTCAACTAGTTCCAGAGGGTCCTTTGAATAACCTTGTCCTGGAACCAACTCTTCTCAAAGCAGTTAAGTCTGCTCAAGCCAAAGATGCTCATGTTGATATGATGAAAAAGGATCTTGCCTTAGAGAAATCAAGAGATTTCTCACTTAGTGAAGACGGAACCTTGTACTTCAGAGATCGCATTGTGGTACCCCGATTCGAGCTTATGACAGAGAAGGTGATGAAAGAAGCGCATGCCACCCCTCTCTCTATTCATCCGGGAAGTACCAAGATGTACTTAGACATTCGTTAGAAGTATTGGTGGTCTAAGATGAAGCAAGACATTGCTCGATATATTGAAGAATGTGACGTCTGTCATCGCATCAAAGTAGAACATCAGAAACCGGCCGGACTTCTGCAACCTCTCCCTATTCCTGAATGGAAGTGGTATAAGATTCAGACGGACTTCATCATTGGCCTTCCCAAGTCCCAAAAAGGTAACGATGCTATCTTTGTCGTAATCGACCAATTCTCAAAGGACGCTCACTTTCTGCCACTCAAGGAGACTATCACTGCTAGTCAATTAGAAAACTTGTATATTTCCTGAATTGTGTCACTCCACGGCATTCCGAAGGAGATCAGTTCAGACCGATGCAGTATATTCACTTCAAAGTTCTGGGATAGTTTCCAAGAGGCAATGGGAACTCATATTACCTGGAGCACTGCTTATCATCCCCAATCCCAAGGCCAAGTAGAGCGAGTCAATCAAGCTCTTGAAGACATGCTTCGGGCTTGTGTTATTTCTTTCGGTAAGAAGTGGGAAGAATCTCTCCCTTATGTGGAGTACTCTTATCACAACAGCTATCAAGCCAACTTGAAGATGGCGCCCTTCGAAGTGCTTTATGGACGTAAGTGCCAAACCCCTCTGAATTGGTCAGAAACTGGGGACCGGATGCTCATTAGTCCAGACATTATTCAACAAGCTGAAGAACAGGTTCGCATTGTCCGGGATAATCTCAAGGCAGGCAGTCCTGCCAGAAGAGAAACTATGACCGGAAACACCGGGGTTCAACTTATCAACCTCGTGAACAAGCTTATCTGCGTGTCACTCCTTTGAGAGGCACTCATCGATTCGGAGTCAAGGGCAAGCTAGCTCCACGCTACATTGGTCCCTTCCGCATCCTCGTCCGTCGTGGACTGGTGGCTTATCAATTGGAGTTGTCACCTCAGTTCCCTCACATCCATGATGTCTTCCACGTGTCGCAACTTCGTCGATGCTTCAACGATCCGGAACGTGAAGTGGATCCGGAACTAATTGAAGTGCATGATGATCTCACATACAAGGAGCACACGATCTGCATTCTTGAAGAAGCTGAACGTCAAACACGCCAGAAGGTTACCAAGTTCCTCAAAGTGCAATGGTCAAATCATTCTAAAGATGAAGCCACTTGGGAACGCGAGGATAAACTCCGTGCTGAATACCCTGACCTATTCCCTTCTACTTCTTAATTCTCGGGACGAGAATTTATTTTAGAGGAGGAGAGTTGAAACACCCCAGTGTAATGATGCTACAGTAACCCCTGGGGTTAAGTTAACCTTTTTGCTAAACATGTGCCTGATCATTATTATCTCATGTTTCTTTCAACTTCCCATTTTAATGCAAATTCAAATGCTAAATGAAATTCAAAATTTCTCAAACATGAAAAAAAATGTTCATCATGTGCCAAATATTCAACAACTAATATTGGTGGTGAACCAACATTTTTGCAAAGGGTTTAAGTGGCCTAAACTACTTAAAACAGTGACCTAAGAAATAAATTAAATGCCCTTTTTAATTTATAAAATTGGCAACTATTCCAAAAGCATCCCACCCTTTTTGTGGCAATGCACTTTAATTCTTTGAAATTGTTTTGGCCAGTGGCATAATTTTGCAAAGTCATTTTTGGCTAAAAAGAAAATGCAAAAGCTGCTGTAAATAAAAAAAGAAGAAGAAAAAGGAAAGGCAGGGGAGAGAGAGAGAGAAGTGCCCCTGCCCCCTGGGGACAAGCCCACCTGGGCCGGCCCAACTCCCCCTCACCCAGGCCGGCCCACCTACCTCTCCCCTGTGCCCCCTCCCCCTGTTTGTCCGACCGAGCGCACCCGCGCGTCGCCGCCGGACCACCTCGACGGCTCCGGTGAGGGGATAAGGCTGCCCCGACGCCTCGGCCTCCACCCATCTCTCCCAGTTGCTCCCCTCTCGCTCTCCTTTGCGCCTCCCCTCCCCCAGATCCACCTCTCCCCTCTCCTCTCGCTCGATCCCGAGCACGCCCGCCGCCGTCCTCCATCGTCGCCGCGGCCACCGGCGGCCCCGAGGCCACCGGCCCTGTCCGTCCGCTCCGCCGTCCTCATCCAGATCGCCTGGGGTCCTTCGTTGGAGCCGAGGGCCCCTACAGCTGCCGATCATCGTCGCCCCCTTTCGCCTCTGTCTCCGACGCTCGTCGGCGACCTCGAGCACCCCTGCTGCTCCTAAGCCGTCAAGCATTTTTCTTGGCCGCATGGTGAGCTCCGCTTCTCCGCCCTCCTCTTCCTGCTTGCCCTCGGGCCCGTGCACGAACGCCACCATGGCCGTGCTCCGCCGTCCGCCATTGCTGCCGCGCACGAGCTCCCAAGCTCCTCCTGCCCCGTCTGGTACCCATAGCGCGCTCCTAGAGGTCTGCTGCTACCGCACGCCTGCACTTTTCCGAAATTTCGACCGCCGCGGTACCTCATCGTCCGGCCATCTCCGGTCCTTTCCAAGGCCCCGCGCTACCCCGTTTGGATGCGGCGTTCGACGCTCGTTCGATAGAGCCCTAGAACACGCGAAACCGAGCCCCGTAACGCGATTCTGACGCTCTCCGGCGAACTCGCCACCGCGGGAGGCTCGCCGGAGCTCCTCCGGCGCTGGCCCTGACCTGACATGGCAAGGGGCCCGCCCAGTGCCGCTGACAGTGGGCCCCTGCGCCTCTCTTTGACCGCGTTGACCACGGTCAACGCGGGGTACTATTCCCTAGCCACTGACTAATGGGGCCCACACCCCTAATTAGGTTAGTCAAACGTTTTTAAATAAAATAATTAGTTAACCTAATCAGTCACTGACATGTGGGGCCCTACTGCTAATTAACTCTGTCTAATTAAAAATAACCCATTGTTAGCCCTTTGTGTATGACATGAGGGACCCACTAGTCAGTTTGACCTGGTTAGCCGTCCTGTTGACTGCTGACGTTACGGTGATATCATGCTGACGTCATATTTCTTTTCTGTTAAGTTAATTAATTCCAGAAAATGTTTAAAACTTTAAAAATTCATATAAATTAGACCGTAACTCCGATGAAAATGTTTTCTATATGAAAGTTGCTCAGAAAAATCCCACAAATCCGAATGCGCGGCCCATTCACCTGTCACATGCCCCTAGCATGCTGAACATGGAACCGTACCCTCTCTTGCATCTGTCCGAAATTCGTCTAACGCCGGGGATTCATCCTCAGATGTTTATCCCCTCCGTCTGCAATGTGTAGTACTATGTTAGGACAACCCTAGCTCTGCCTGTCGTCATGTAATGCTTAGTGATGCATCTGTTTGCTCTGTATTTACTGTTTCTCCCCCCTCTTCCCTCCGGTAGACCCCGAGACCGATGCCACCCCTGTGATCGACTACGTCGACGACACTTCTTCTTTTCAGCAGAGCTTCCAGGCAAGCAAACCCCCCTTGAGCTTTTCGATATCGCCCATTTCTTTCCCTATCATGCTTGCATTAGAACTGCTACTGCTTTATGTATGATCCTACTCTGATGCATAGCCTGTTTTTGTTACCTGCTTTCATACCTTATCTGCTTATCCTAAACTGCTTAGTATAGGTTGGTTAGAGATCCATCAGTGACCCCCACCTTGTCCCAGTTGCCCCGCTTTATGTTCGATGACTCGATCAACATGATCGACATCCAGGCCATGACACCACACATCACTTTCCCCTTTTGTTGCTCGACTCTGTAGAGTTACCATCGAGTGCCGAGGGTGGAACCTCATACATCACTCCTGATGAGATCTTTGTTGTGTATCTCTCCGGTCGTGGTCATCGAGGGTGATTTCCTCCTTAACCACTTCCGTTACGGCTTTGTCGTGCAACCCCTCAAGTGTGAACCTCGAGGGTGGATCCTCTTACGTTCACCTTGATGATAACATCGCGTGGAATTCACCAGGGGTGATTCCTCGGGTTTTCCCCTCGGTGTTAGACACACACTTACTATGGTTACTATGACTTTACACTGAATCATGTTACTAAAGACGGGTCGGCCCTGAGGGGTACTCGCGCGAGCTTTATAGCGAGTGATGTGGAGTCGGGTTGACCTAGAAGGTGCCCGCGAGATACTTACGAGGCGTGGCCGGGCATTCTTAGCCCTTGCCGCAAGTACTCGAGACGGGGCGACCGGGTCACATCTTTCGTGAGTCTCTTCTTGTTACCGCGCGTTCCTAATCCACTATGATTTGGATATTTGATACGAGGGGCCTCTGGCCTGATAGCACTAACCACCACATGGGCATTGTATGGGCGTGACCCAGGAAAGTGTGTCCAACTAGATTTAATTGAGTGTGATGGGTAAGTTGGTGCACCCTGCAGGGAAGAAAACATCTATCGATAGCCTGTCCTATGGTAACGGACACTTGGAGTTGTATCCCGATCGATACAACTAGAACTGGATACTTGTGATGAGAAATGGATAGTATGGCTCTGGGATTGCTTTCTCGCAGGGAGTCGAGAAAGGATCTCTAGCCGAGGTTTATAACATCACTACTACTTTACATTATGTTGATCTGTACTCTTCTATATGCTGCAAGATGCTTGAAGATGCTAGTCTTCGATAGACTAGGCTTTCCCCTTCTCTTCTGGCATTCTGCAGTTTAGTCCATAGATACAACCCATTCGTTTGATACAGATGCATACTTACTTTAGATCTGATGTAAGTCTTGCAAGTACTTTGGATGAGTACTCACGACTGCTTTGCTACCTCTTTTCCCCCATACCCGATTGTTGCGACCAGATGACGGATCCCAGGAGCTAGACGACACCACTGAAAACTACTGCTACCCCGAGGGTGCCTACTACTACATGCCACTGAAGACTTTGAGTAGTTAGGAGGCTCCCAGGCAGGAGGCCTTGCCTTCTCGATCGTTGTTGTTTTTGTGCTAGCCTTCTT
The DNA here is from genome assembly GCF_002162155.2 of Triticum dicoccoides. Lineage (NCBI taxonomy): Eukaryota > Viridiplantae > Streptophyta > Magnoliopsida > Poales > Poaceae > Triticum > Triticum dicoccoides. Next base: position 331,691,329 of record NC_041392.1, on the reverse strand, counting down.
AAGGCAAACTTGTTTAACTTATGTCTGTACTTAATATTGTTGCTTCCGCTGACTCTGTGTATTTGAGCTGATGTATTCGAGCCCTCGAGGCCCCTAGCTTGTAATATAAAGCTTGTATTATTTTAGTTTGTATCTAGAGTTGTGTTGTGATATCTTCTTGTGAGTCCTTGATCTTGATCGTACACATTTGCGTGCATGATTAGTGTACGATTGAATCGAGGGCGTCACACCTACCGCGCGGGAAAAGCCCTGCCCTTAACTTCTAAATATAACTTTGTATCCATGGATTGTGCCATGGAGCAAAGCCTCAAGAAAATGACGATACACATGTATACAACACGCTCGTCGCGTTCGCGTTGCACCCCAAACGGTCGGTCGGTCTGGCACACTGCTCTTCGAATGGAATGCGGATCATATTGCGTTTGCACACACATGTGGGACGCAATTGAGAACTGACCATAGGCACACTCCCCTGTCCTGACAAGTCGGCCAAGTTAATAGAAGAGAGAGAGATGAGTGATAGTACTGGAGCAGTCTTGTAAACACGTCGGTGCCTGGACGATCCCTGCACGACACGGGAGATCAGTTCATCCATGCATGTGACCGGACTCCAGCAGATAGCTAGATTTGCTATCGACTACATATCATGCATGTTGTGTTGTACAGGGTTGTAGTTCTAATGAGAAATCAAAAAAAGGTTTCTTGTCATCTTGCAATATTAGGTGTCTTGTGCTTCGGATCACTTTGAGGGTTAAACAGTGACAACTTCGTTCCTCCAAGGCGCTGGTCATTGGGGGCACATGCACGAAGACTGCTCGGCTGCCATCTAGGTCAAGCCGTCCATGCTAATTAGGACTTCTATTGATTTACCCCTTTTCTACGAGTTTGTCTTTAAGTTGAGCTTTGATGCTCATCTAGTTTGTCTGTCGGGATTCATGCTGTCTCCTTAGGGCAGTGAGGTTTTGGTTTCTTGTCATTTGGCATTTTTTTCATATTATATGTTAATTCGGTGCTTCAGATCAAAATGATGACAACTGCGTCTCCGGGGCACGTGCATGAAGACTTCTCGATAGTCATTGACGAGGTCAAGCTCGCTCCGGTAGATAAAATGAAACAACTCCACTATATAGGCAGGAGCCTCCGCACTTGCTTGCTAGTGTTGCTCTCTTCACACTCTCTCATCCTCTCTAGATCTAAACATAACATCGGTGGCCACACTCTCTCTGCTCACAGCTGCTCACCACTTGTCACAGATCCAGCCGGATCCCCTCCGCCAGGGAAGGTGAGAAGATGCAATGTTCACGGGGTCGACGGATCTTACCTACTGCCGGCGCGTCTCGATCAGTGTGCCTTGCCATTCTCTTCCATGCAGCGCCGGCTAGGGAGGGCCTCCGACCCCTTCTTCCTTGCTGCCATAGTGTAGGCACATTCGGCCTCCCGCCGCCCACCTAGAAACACTCGACGACCCTCAGGCATAACTTCCTTCGAAACTGGCCTTTCTCTATTGCCCCAGCTCCTGACATCGCTGCATTCGTATCTTTTACTATTTCTCAGGCCCCACATAGATAGGATTGATCAGTTGTTCAAAAGCCACCTAAATTTTTACTGTTAAGAGGTAACACTACATCATGCAGTCAAATCTAGTACTACTTGGTTCAAACAGGGAAGAAAGGGGGTGGCGGTGGGGGAGATTTGTTACTTGAATCTAGGACTTGGTCGAAAGAGGAAATAATGAGGGCGAAAAGTAGCAGAGACTGGCTATCCAACTGGTCTCTTGGTCTAATAGGGAAATAAAGGGAAACACAATACAAACTGAATATAAACCAATCTATTGGTTGAAAAAGGAAAGAAAGTGGGGACTGGGGGACAAGTCAACAGAGTATGTCCAGCACTAGATTTGCTAGCCTCACACGGTATAAGGTGGCTATACCAAACAAATATGGGACCGACCCAGATATCATGTTCCGATGTTTGTTGCCGCGGGCCCCTCTTATGTAATGGCACTAGTAAAATGTAGCAGTCCCACTGTTAAGAGTAAGGACACGTTAAACCAATGTTGTTTTCAATGTAATGCCTCCAATAATATGAATCAATGGCACTGTTTTTCATGTCCTGCTAAATTTCCCATTATGATAAGTTTCTTCTTTTTGTTAGAACTGCAACTGTCCTGGTCCGCCTACTCTCCCGCGCCCAAATACCAACTCTTTAGCAACTGTTAATGTAATGTTGCTGGTAAAATGAATCAATGGCACCATTAAAGTAATGTCGTATTTAACGGTTGTCATAATTAATCCTAATGCCCACACTAATATCTAGCAATGCTACTGCTTTAGAAATTGCTACTCTCCTTGTAGGATCGCCATTTAGATAAGGAACATGCTTCTTTTCATTTGATGTTTGTTTCATCACTTGTTAGTCACCCTCCTTTCCACCTTTTTGTGCAAACAGAGATATACACTTCACGCTTGATCTTAGTTGAACTGCGCAAAATGATATCTAAATTATAGTTGAACATTCCACGAGCTTCACGACCAACCTTGATGTTGCTAAATTTTATTGCAACTAATGAAGAAGAAGCTGCTAGCTCATGGGACCAAGTACTTGCTAAGTGCGTGATGCAAACATTGCTTCATTTTAGGTGAACTACACAAAAAGGTCCCGTGAATTGAATCATCCATGTTGGTGATTGGTGTCATCCCTTCTACGATGGCGTTGACTATAGATATTGTTCCCATCATGAGTTATGTTACTTTTTGATCTTACTGTTTGCCAAAGATCTTGGATGTTGAGTCTGCTCTTGTGCTACTGTTTTGACACTGCCATGATATAGCAGTAATGTTATTATTTTGCACCTTAATCTAGTGGCACTATTAATTTGAGGCAATGTTTTGGCACGGCTAGTGCCACTGAATTTTTATATATATCAAAAGAGGGGATTTCCTGTGATTTCATTGAAGAAACCCAACCATAAAGAACCATTACCCAACAACATCTCAGCGTAAACGGATAGTTATGCAACTACTACTAGAACAGACTAAGTACTAGCAGGAGACAAGTTCGCCACATAAGCTAGGCAGGTAGGGGGGCGCAGCACCCTCTCGGCCATGTTTGGATTACAACCCAAATGCTACCACAAAAACATCAGGGGGGGAGATAGGGACTGAAAGAGCCAGCTTCAGCATCCCAGTCTAAGCACCCCTGGCCTCCATCCTTGCGACACACGGTACACCTTGCTTGCCACATGCTCGACCCTAGTGCCTCTTATAAAATGAAGTAATAATAAAGTTAAAATAGAGCGAGTGTCCTCTCTATCATTTCATTTCCAATGTAGATAAAGAAAGTGCTTCCCTTTGTTAGTATATGTTTCATCAACTAGTCCCATTGTTAATGTTTAAGTGTTCCTGCAAACTAGGATGCTTAATTTTAGTTGATCTGCACAAAAATAGCGATTTGAATGTCTCAAGGCCCATCCTTGTACTACTGTTGTACACTGATATTCATCATTGGCAGAAGGTGTATCGGGTAGAATTGGGTTGATTTCCAGTATGAGGCCTATCGTATGAGGTGTCATAGGGCCCATCTCTCCCTGGTAGCATGGCATACTATGATACTATCGTAATATTTTCCCATTAATAAAATGAAGTTTCTTCTATTTATTAGTGTATGTTTCATCAACTAGTGCCACTATAATGTAATCACGCTTTTTCATTATCTGTGCAAACAGGGTTATCCAGCTGCATTTTGGTGGAACTGCAGAAATGTATGGATGGAGCCGGCATATATGTAGAGTGCGAGGTGCCCATTAAAAATTACCGACACCAACCAAGCTCCATCTAAGCATTGGCATCCAACACCAGTGGGATGGGTGGCGTTCTCTATGGATGGACCTTTCTCAGCGGCAAATCCTCTAATCAAATACTAGGAGCTTATATTGGCACTTTTCTAGGGAGTACTCTTTTCTGAAAGAAGCACCAATCTATTTTTCTTTATTTGTACACAATGTTACAACTTTGTTTTTGGTCCAGAGCTATTTTAGGGAGATTGGTGTTGTACTCGGAGACTGATTGTAAGCATGAGCATGAGCACAACCCTACCGTCGCTGTTGAAACGAGGCGAGCGGCGAGGGAACTGTGGAGAACGGCGGGGAAGCGACATCACGCCATCCGACCTCCTCTTGTGATGGGAGAACGAATACGCATGTGGCTCTGGCTAGCACTGCACCCTCACGAACGACACACCATACTCGATCGATTCGTTATCCTCTGGATTCTCGACCTCTGACCTGTACGCCCACCACCTCCGCCTGAATTTCGCCTCGGGCGAATGTATCTGCTCCATCACCCAGAGGACATACTCGATGAACTCAAAGGACTGCAGCATGACTACTGCCGAGGAGTACATCGCCACGTCTCACTCTTTCGCATACATTGCCAAATGGCCCTCACCATCCTCGAAATCTCCCACCCGCTGTCAAGACAAGTAAGGATATCCTTCAACATGGCTAACTTCGCCTAGTCACCGCCGGCGATCTGCCTGATTCGCTGCTGCATCCTCTCCATAGATGTCCTTCTGAGAGGTTTGGTGCTAGTTTTGGAAGATGGGAGGAGAGACGGTGGTCTTGCAATGGAGAAGAGGTAGAGGTGAGATGGTGATTTTGCAATGGAGAAGATGGAGAGGAGTGGGGGTGGTTTTGCAATGGAGAAGAGGGAGATGTGAGACAGTGCTTTTGGAATGGAGATGATGGAGATGAGAGGGGTGGTTTTGCAATGGAGAAGAGGGAGAGGAGCGTGCGACAACGATTTAGGATTGGATGAAAGGGCCAGCGCGCTGTGACTGGATCAAAATCAAAATCAATTTACCCTTCAATTAAGAAAGCGACCCCACATTAAGTAGTCTCTGTTGTATTCTGGGTCATATTTGACCATGATTTTCACAAATGAAATGTATGTTATACGTTGCAAAAAATATATAATTTGAAAGTACATTCAGATACAAACCAAACCATATATTTTTTATGACATGCATTCGCATTTTGCTTGTCAAATACAGTACGTGGTCAAACTTTGACCCAAAATACGCAAAACAAAAAAAATACTTCCAAGACCAGCACTCCTCCTCTCCTCTTAAACCAGTGTCGCTCCTCTCCTCTTTCATTTCAAAACCACCGCCGCTCCCCTCCGATTCCAATCCAAAACCAGTGCCACTCCTCTCCTCTTCCATTTCAAAACCAGCGCCGCTCCTCTCTTGGTCCAATCCAAAACCAGCGCCGCTCCTCTCCGCTTCCATCTCAAAACTACCGCCGCTCCTCTCCCGTTATAATCCAAACTAGTGCCGCTCCTATCCTCTTCCATTCAGAAACCACCGCCGGCGAGTGAAGGTGGTGTGGAGAAGTAGATTGATGTAGGAGTACAACTAATACATGTGGCTCGCAGGCAGCGACCCTGTGAAGCTAGCTAGGATGTTGGAGATACAGTCTTGGTTTGACAACCCAGAGCAATTAGAGGAAATGACCAAAGCAATTGCCAAATATCTGGAAAAGAGCGAAAAGGAGGTGATACACCGGGACGGCGTCGTGCGGGAGTACATAGAGCTACTCCTCTGGGCCATGGAGCAAACAGATTCACCGGATCAGATCGTGAGGCTGCCGTGGTGGGAGCATCGATCCAAGATTGAGCATCCACCCGAGATTGAAGGATCAAGAATCTACACGGTGCCATTTGTGAGGGTGCCATGGCAGAGTGAGCCGGTGGAGTCTTTGTCGACCGAACCCAACTGCAGGAGGAGAAAAACAATTGGCGCGACGACGCTTCCCCGCCATCCTCTCCCTCACTGTTCACCTCGTTCCACGGGGCGGCTATCTGCCGCCAAGGAATAGGAGGGGACCCCCCCCCCCAAATAGTCTGAGGAGGAGCTTAGGGTCGTCAGTATTTGCAGGTTGTGAATTGTGTTTTGTGTCTCAGATTTGAGAGTACTTTCAGATATGAATCTCTTTTGAATTTCAGATTTGCAGTATTGAGCATATGAAGTATTCTATGAATTTTGGAGATCAATTTTTAGCACTTAAAAAAATGTAGTTTCATATAAAAGTGCAGACAATGTGATTCTCAGAGAAGAAACTGCAAGTTTCAGTTTCAAATAAGAAACTGCATGTTTCTGAGGCAGAGCATTTATATTAACACGCCATTTTCAAACAGGGATAACATCTTGTTGGAAGTTTTATTCATGGTCGAAAATGGAACTACCAGCCAGTTAACATCATGCTAATCAACATTCATGCATAGCACAACTTCATATGATGCACAGTCAAAAAGATATGCTATTCTCAAAATGCCCACACAATGTTGAGTGTGTTGGAGGTGGTGTGCATAGATGACAATGGGCAGCCACATGTCAGAGGGAGAGGCAAAATTTTGTGGATATTTTCACTGCATCAGCAGGAATCGAACACGACCGAAGCAATGGTTGGGGATTGGAACTTGGCCATTGGGATACTCCAGTACTCTCGCTCGAAATTAGGCACAACATCTACGACTATTGTAGCACATATATGGCCCGACCAGGTCCATGGTCATACAAAAGCAAGTGCCTCATTGAAAAAATGGGCCCTCCTAATTCTATACTGAAGTTGGGGGCACGGGTTTGTCAATGTAGTTACTAAAGGAGATAAATTTGCAACGAAGCTAGTCATCGGGGAGCTGGCATGTATCATTTATTACCAGTGGGCCAACAAGTATTAGCTGGGTTATGGGCTGCCCAGTCTAGGCTTTCTTTTTCAACATGTGCAGCCCACGACATGCCGGTTTGTATTTGTTTGAGGGTCGTCATTTATCGACCGGCCTATGGTCCTCCCATCCTAGGTTTTATTTTTTCTTAGACATCCGCGGCCCAACTTATGTATTTTTTTGAATAAAACGCAGAGGTCTATTCTATTTTTGTACATAAGAATAGGAACGCCAGGTCCAACTTATCTTTCCCTTCTAACTATATTATATATATTTATATTATTTTATATGTAATTGTCATCATATATTTAACAGATACTTAGATATATAAGAAAAAATATCCCATGTATTATGAACTTATAAAAGTAAGTGTTTAACTATAAAATCCTAGTTTTTTTTACTTAAGGTCAATGAAAATATAGGTGATTGTGTACAAAAGCTTGGTAAGATTTGAGGACCAATGTAAATAAAGCACTTATTATTTAAATATATTTATAACAAAATGCTTAGCCCTTGTTTATTTTTTGATAACATTGTTGCGCTTAGCACAACATTATAATTAGAACCAGCCCAACAAAATCGTGTATTTTGAGGAAGTGCAAATGGGTTGTAATTTTTTAGGAAAAAATAAATGGGCTGCATGGATGCTACATTATTTGTTCACCTAGGTTAGCAAATTCATGTATTTCTAGAAAGTGCAAATGGGTTGTAGTTTTTTAGAAAAAAAATAGGCCGCATGGACGCTACATTATTTGTTCACCGAGGCTAGCAAATTCGTTTATTTCTAGAAAGTGCAAATGCGTTGTAGTTTTTTTAGAAAAAAATTAATGGGCCATATGCACGCTACATTATTTGTTCACCCATCACAGCGAATGGACTGTAAATTATAGAAAAATGGGTTGAATATGTGTGACATTTTTAGAGGCTGGAATGTGGGCCAATAGGTGGAAGCCAACGCAAGGCATTGTCAACTTAGTCAACCAATGATTTTGACATCCATAGCCGTTGGATTTACATCCAACGGTCGGCCTTCATCTTCAATCTCTCTTCTTCTTCCTCCAGCGCCGCCGGGACCACCTGCTCCCGCCTCCGACTACTAGCAGCTCTGCTTAGCATGCTTCGCTGTGAAGCGCTAGCCCACCGCTGGCCAAGCCATCCCTCCACCCCTCCACACCTCCTGTTATTATTCGCCGACTACAAAACCACGCTACACCAGAACCAGTTAACCCTCGTACATCTCCCCGTCTGCGACTCCACTGCCGCGTCTTCCCATCACCGTCTCTTTGTCATCCGGGGCCTCGCGGTCATCCACCACCTTGGTGTGCTCGGCACAGCATGGTCAACATGGTAAACAAACGAGAGTTATCGGAAGAGGACTGTACATGGAGAGGCTGACAGTGGGGATGCACCAGGTCCATGGATGCACACATGTAACCGCCTCCTTATTACGCGAAAATAAAATTATTCCTCTCCCTAAAAGCTGCGAGCCACCACGTATATCTTCGCAAGGAAGGAAGTGCCTCCTTATGCCTGCTCCTGACAGCTGGGACCCACCAACAACATCTTTGCATGCAAGGAAGTGGCTCCTTATAACGGGCAAAAATAAATATGATTCCACCCCTGACCGTTGGGACCCGCCAACTATATATTCGCACACAAGGAAGTGCCTCCTTGTCCTCCCTGACAGCTGGGACCCACCCAATCGAAGCGTACGTAGCATTGTCGGTGTACATACATGTCGATCGGTCTATCTGCCACGATGAACCGTGGCCAAGTAAGGAGCGGTAGCAGTTCAGGCAGTCCAGTCAAAACCGTGCACACGTACGTACAACCAGATGCCAAAAAACACGGCCATGTACGTACATACAGGTGGGGTCTTGAATGCATACTCATGCATATGTACGGCCAGCGCTCGTGTACATGGAGAGGCAACAAACGGCAGCAACAGTGTCCTGTTCATCGGGCAGCGAACCGGCTGGGTTGGAACGGAGAAATAGTGTCCTGTTCATCGGGAGGCAACGGAATGCGTCGTGTTCATCAGGAGGCAATGAAATATGTCATGTTCATCGGGAGCCAACTGGCTTGAACAGAATAGCTGAAACGAGGTCTGGCGTACCGCAGAACGGAGGAAATGGGCCTTTTGTTCGAGCGCGTACGGTCAAAACGGGGTCCCGTTCATCGGGAAGTGTCTGGCGTACCGCAAAATGGAGGAAACGGACTTCTGTTCGAGTGCCTACGGTCAAAACGGGGTCCTGTTGATTGGGAGGGGTGTGGCGTACCGCAAAATGGAGGAAAAACGGACTTCTATTGGAGGCCTACGGTCAAAACAGGGTCTTGTTCATCCATCGTCTACTGCCTCGCTCCAGCCTCCATGGGCTACTATTCATCCACCATCGACCTTCTCCAGCCTCCATAGGCTACTATTCATCCAGCCTCCACCAGCGACTGTTCATAGAGCCTCCACGGTGGCCTGTTCATCCACCCCAAGTGGCTGGGGTGCGGCGGCCTCCTTAGCGTCCTGGTCATCCAGCGGCAATGGCCTACTACCACGGGGTCTTGTTCATCCAACCCCCATCGGGAACTGTTCATCCACAGCCAACCAACCGGCTCGACTCACCACGTCCCGACTCGTTCTACGTACCACACGCACGGTAGCAACGGTCACTGTTCATCAAGAGGCCATCCAACACCGAATGGCTACGTCTCGCACAGGGGCTCGATCGGCTTCAGTAAGCAGCAACAGTGATCGATCGCTCGGGTTCAGTTAACAGCAACAGCGAAGGAATCGCTCAGGTTCAGTCAGAAGCAAATGAATCGCTCGGGTTCAGTTAACAGCCAAGGGATCGATCGCTATGGTTCAGTAACGTAACTAGTGTGATCACTCAGGTTCAGTTAGCCAACGCCTCGCACACACGGATACACGAGGGAAACGCACAAACCTCGATGCATCGCTCGGCCCCGACCACCTAGTGTAACCGAGAACTCCCCGATATTTTCCTCGCCCTCGCTTCTACCATGATTTTTCCCATCATGGACGGCTCAAACAATGTCATGGAGCTACGTCGGATCATGTAGTATCTTTCATTTTGAGAATTATTGGGTGGAGTTCGAGGGATTTTTGGACTGCGTTTCTGGTTCTTGGAGTTCTATCTCAAGCAAGTCCCACATATTTGTTGTTATTGCTGATAAATTTAAATATTTGAGACATGCCCTCAAGAGGTGGCACATGAATATCTCTAAGATGAAATGTCTCATTGCTAAATGTAACAGAGTGATTTCTGTTCTAGACTATCTAGAAGAATTAAGACCCCTTTACAGGCGATCTTTTGCACCTTTAGTTCTTATATTGAAAAAAGAGATGTGTCATTAGATCTATTGAAGAAACGTGAGGAAAATACTAAATTCTTTCTTGCCATGGCCTGTCTGTGCAAGAAACCCTGGGTCTGTTGCCTAGACCGTGCAAAGGCCTAAGGAGTAAGGTTGCGACATCCAAAACGAGATTGAGTTGAAGACATAGCTCTTTGAGAAATCATAGGGTGGATCAAGAAGACCAAGTCAAGACAAAGGAAGCAAGATACCAGCAAGGAAAAACCTCCCTTGCCGGGCAGGCAAGCCAGGCAAGGTCAAGGTTACCCCGAACAGAAGCCTCAAGAACGTCTAGGCAGGCCTGCCGGGCACGACGAAGGCAAACTACCCCACCAAGACTCCACCGCTCCACCTCAGAGCAACGCAAGTCATTAGTCGGTGCGATGTAAAGCCCCCAAGTGATCGAGTGGCTGTTATTTGGCACGTGGCAGCCACTTCCTGTCGAAATCACCTCCAGATGACACCCGTCCAAAGACGTGTCATGCAGGCAGGTGAGAAGATGGCCAAACAGCCCGGCAAGGCTTGCCGAGTAATACGTCCATTTTGCATCATGCTTTTATATCGATATTTATCGCATTATGGACTGTTATTTCACTTTATGTCACAATACTTATGGATATTCTCTCTTATTTTACAAGGTTTACACAAGGAGGGAGAATGCCCGCAGCTGGAATTCTGGTCTAGAAAAGGAGCAAATATTAGAGACCTATTCTACGCAACTCCAAAAGTCTTGAAACTCCACAGAACGTCTTAAAAGAAATAAAGAAAAATCCACGCCAAAGATAAAGGCCAGGGGGCCCACACCCTTCTCACGAGGGTGGGGGGCGCCCCCCCCTAGGGCGCGCCCCCCTACCTCGTGGGCCCCCTAGTGGCTCTTCGATGCCCATCTTCTCCTATATGAGGTCTTTCGATGAGAAAAAATAGGAGGCAACTTTTTGGGATGAGACTCCGCCGCCACGAGGCGGAACCTTGGCGGATCCAATCTAGAGCTCCGGCAGAGCTATTCTGCCGGGGATACTTCCCTCCCGGAGGGGGAAATCATCACCATCGTCATCACCAACGCTCCTCTCATCGGGAGAGGGCAATCTCCATCAACATCTTCACCAGCACCATCTCATCTCCAAACCCTAGTTCATCTCTTGTATCCAATTCTTGTCTCAAAGTCCGGGATTGGTGCTAGTAGGTTGCTAGTAGTGTTGATTACTCCTTGTAGTTGATGCTAGTTGGTCTAATTGGTGGAAGATCATATGTTCAGATCCTATATGCATATTATTACCCCTCTGATTATGAACATGAATATGCTTTGTGAGTAATTACGTTCATTCCTGAGGACAAGGGAGAAGTCTTGTTATGAGTAGTCAGGTGAATTTGGTATTCGTTTGATTTTTTGATAAGATGTATGTTGTCTCGCCTCTAGTGGTGTTATGTGAATGTCGACTACATAACACTTCACCATTATTTGGGCCTAGAGGAATGCATTGGGAAGTAATAAGTAGATGATGGGTTGCTAGAGTGACAGAAGCTTAAACCCTAGTTTATGCGTTGCTTCATAAGGGGCTGATTTGGATCCACATGTTTCATGCTATGGTTAGGTTTACCTTAATACTTTTGTTGTAGTTGCGGATGCTTAGAATAGAGGTTAATCATAAGTGGGATGCTTGTTCAAGTAAGAACAGCACCCAAGCACCGGTCCACCCACATATCAAATTATCAAAGTATCGAACGTGAATCATATGAACGTGATGAAAACTAGCTTAACGATATTCCCATGTGTCCTCGGGAGCGCTTTTCCTATTATAAGAGTTTGTTCCGGCTTGTCCTTTGCTACAAAAAGATTGGGCCATCTTGCTGCACTTTATTTACTTTTGTTACTTGTTGCTCGTTACAACCTATCTTATCATAAAACTATCCGTTACCACTTATTTCAGTACTTGCAGAGAATACCTTGCTGAAAACCGCTTATCATTTCTATCTGCTCCTCGTTGGGTTCGACACTCTTACTTATCGAAAGGACTACGATAGACCCCCTATACTTGTGGGTCATCAAGACTCTTTTCTGGCGCCGTTGCTGAGGAGTGTAGCGCCTTTGGTAGGTGGAATTTGGTAAGGAAAAATTTATATAGTGTGCTGAAATTTACTGTCACTTGTTACTATGGAAGGTAATTCTCTGAGGGGCTTGTTCAGGGTATCTTCACCCCGTCCAGTAGAGCAAAGAGTTGCTCCTCAACCTACTGAACCTATTGAAAATGAAATTCCTTATGAGTATCCTTCGGGTATGATAGAAAAACTGCTAGCTAATCCTTTTACAGGAGATGGAACAAAGCATCCTGATGAGCACTTAATATATGTGGATGAAGTTTGTGGATTATTTAAGCTTGCAGGTATACCCGATGATGTTGCTAAGAAGAAGGTCTTCCCTTTATCTTTGGAGGGATACGCATTGATATGGTATAGGCTATGTGATGATATGAGATCGTGGGACTATAAAAGATTGAAGCTGGAATTTCATCAAAAGTATTACCCTATGCATCTTGTTCATCGTGATCGCAATTATATATATAATTTCTGGCCTCGCGAAGGAGAAAGCATCGCTCAAGCTTAGGGGAGGCTTAAATCAATGTTATATTCATGCCCCAATCATGAGCTCTCAAGAGAAATAATTATGCAAAGTTTTTATGCTCGGCTTTCTGAAAACAATCGCACCATGCTCGATACTTATTGTGCTGGCTCTTTTATGATGAAGACTATTGAATTCAGATGGAATTTATTGTATAGAATTAAACGCAACTATGAAGATTGGGACCTCGACAAAGGTAAGGAGTCAGGTATGACACCTAAGTTTGATTGTTTTAAATCTTTTATGGACACCGATATTTTCCTTAAGTTTAGCACTAAATATGGACTTGACTCTGAGATAGTAGCCTCTTTCTGTGAATCTTTTGCTACTTATGTTGATCTCCCTAAGGAGAAGTGGTTTAAATATCATCCTCCCATAGAAGTAAAAGTAGCTACACCTATTAAAGTTGAAGAAAAGACTGTCACTGTTAGAATAAAGATCACCTATTATGTAGAACCTAATATTGCTATTGTTAAAGATCTCCCTACTACTTATGTTCCTACTTCTTATATTGAGAAACCACCTTTCCCTGTTAGAATAAAGGATCATGCTAAAGCTTCAACTGTTGTTCGTAAAAGCAATATTAGAACTTATACACCTCCTGAGCAAGTTAAAGTAGAACCTAATATTGCTATTGTTAAAGATCTCTTGCCTGATAATATTGATGGGCATGTTATTCAGTTCGAAGGTGAAACTGCTAGAATTGCTAAACCTTGTGATAAGGATAAAATAGGAGATCATTGTTATCATGGCTTATGTGATATGGGTGCTAGTGCTAGTGTTATACCGCATGCTTTATACGAAGAAATTAAGAATGAAATTGCACCTGTTGAGTTAGAAGATATTGATGTTACTATTAAACTTGCTAATAGAGATACTATTGCACAAATTGGAATTGTTAGAGATGTTGAAGTCTTGTGTGGGAAAACAAATATCCTGCTGATTTTCTTGTTCTTACTTCTCCGCAGGATAGCTTTTGTCCAATTATATTTGGTAGACCCTTCTTAAATACTGTCAATGCTACCATAGACTGCACTAAGAATATTGTTACTGTTGGTTTGGATGATATGGTTGATGAGTTTATTTTCTCTAAATTTAGTAAACAACACCATGAGGAAGAATTACCTAGTAAGGATGAAATTATTGGTCTTGCTTCTATTGTCGTACCTCCTAGTGATCCTTTAGAAAATTATTTGCTAGACCATGAAAATGATATGTTCATGAAGGAAAGAAGGGAAATAGATGAAGTATTCTTTAAACAGGAACCTATTCTGCATCACAACTTGCCTGTTGAAATTTTAGGGGATCCTCCTCCACCCAAGGGTGATCCCGTGTTTGAGCTCAAACCCTTGCCTGATAATCTTAAATATGCTTATCCTGATGAAAAGAAGATATATCCTATTATTATTAGTGCTAACCTTTCAGAGCATGAAGAAGAAAGATTATTGAAAACTCTGAAGAAGCACCGCGCTTCTATTGGATATACTCGTGATGATCTTAAGGGCATTAGTACCACTCTATGTCAACATAAAATAAATTTGGAAGCAGATGCCAAACCAGTTCGTGATCCTCAAAGACGTATGAATCCTAAAATGAAAGAAGTGGTAAGAAAAGAAATACTCAAGCTTCTAGAGGCAGGTATAATTTATCCCGTTGCTGATAGTGAGTGGGTAAGTCCTGTCCATTGTGTCCCTAAGAAGGGATGTATTACTGTTGTTCCTAATGATAAAGATGAATTGATTCCACAAAGAATTATCACAGGTTATAGGATGGTAATTGATTTCCGCAAATTAAATGAAGCTACCAAGAAAGATCATTGCCCCTTACCTTTTATTGATCAAATGCTAGAAAGATTATACAAACATACACATTACTGCTTTCTAGTTTCTCTCAAATACCTATGTCGGCTAGAGATCAATCAAAGACTACTTTTACATGCCCTTTTTGGTACTTTTTCTTATAGACATATGCCTTTTGGTTTACGTAATGCACCTGCTACCTTTCAAAGATGCATGATGGCTATATTCTCTGACTTTTGTGAAAAGATTTGTGAGGTTATCATGGACGACTTTTTCGTCTATGGTTCCTCTTTTGATGATTCCTTGAGCAATCTTGATCGAGTTTTGGAGAGATGTGAAGAAACTAATCTTGTCTTGAATTGGGAAAAGTGCTACTTTATGGTTAATGAAGGTATTGTCTTGGGGCACAAAGTTTCTGAAAGAGGTATTGAAGTTGATAAAGCCAAGGTTGATGCTATTGAAACGATGCCATGTCCTAAGGACATCAAAGGTATAAGAAGTTTCCTTGGTCACGCTGGATTTTTTTAGGACGTTCATTAAGGACTTCTCAAAAATTTCTCGGCCTCTGACTAATTTATTGCAAAAAGATATACCATTTGTCTTTGATTATGATTATGTAGAAGCATTTGAAATACTTAAGAAAGCATTAGTCTCTACACCTATCACTACTAGGGAAAACCATATACACAGAATCTTAGCAGTAGCGCGGCACAAAAAGAGACGGTACTGCTAATTAGTAGAAGCATGGGTTGTAAACCCACGCTACTACTAAGTTGATAGCAGTAGCACGGGGTATAAACCCACGCTACTACTAAGTGTTCTCTACCGCGCCTTCCCGGACAAGCAGTAGTAGTAGCGCGCGATATAAACCCACGCTACTACTAACTTGATAGTAGTAGCGCGGTTTGTAAACCACGCGCTACTACTATGTGGTCTTCATCGTGCCTCACGCGACATGCCGTAGTAGAAGCGTGGGCTATAAACCCAGCGCTACTACTATAGAACCACCGACGCATGATGACAAATTCCCCTCCTGACCACTCCGCCCGCTCTTCCTCTCCTTTTTCCTAGGTCCCCGGCGCCGCCGCCCAACGTCCCCACCAAGCACCACCCGTCTGCCACCGCCACCGCTTCCCTCTCCCTCTCCACCCACGCGTGCGCCGCCTCCCCCAGCGCCCCGTCCCCCTCGTCGTTTCCTCTGGCAGACGGGGTCGGCCCCGCGGTGGCGACGCGGGGCGACGTGTACCTAGGGCGGTAGCTCGTGGCCGCAGCCGCGGCGGGCGCCCGCACGCGTGCGCTGGAGGAGGACGTCGAGAGGCGCTGCCTCCGCAAGGAGAAGCGGAGAGTCCTAGCCAAGAAGATGACCCCAACACACACTCCCGCTCCCATCCTCTTCTCCAGGGATGCAAGCAGCTGCAAGGAAGGGCGCGGCGGCGGCGGTAGCGGCGGCGTCCTTCCACTCCACCGCCGCGACGCTCTCAAAATCCACGGTGCGCCCACCCTAACTTTCCCCATCCATCTCTTTCTCCCTCTTTCTTGTTGCCTGATGACGAATCAATTCGATCCACGCATCTAGTTCAGTTCTCGCTCTCCAAATCCCATTAGGATTGCTATACTAGATAGGCTAGGAGAGCTGGCTAGGCTGTAAAAGAGGAATATTTACTGCCCGGGATCATCAGCACAGTCAGCTTAGCAGGGTGATTAGTTTGCACGCTTAAGCAATGGAAGCTCTATTGTGCTGTGCATTTTTCAGGTCCACTGCACATTTGAGCTCTACCTCAATTTCATAATGAAATTCAAATTGGGGGTTCCTTTAATTTCACCCACAAACAAATGAGTGCCTGGGGGCTTGCTAAATGCCAAGTACAGTAGCATATGCGTGTATTCAATAAAACTATTTGTGATGTGAGCTTGACCATGGTTCTGTAATTATTTTTGCGCAGCCTCGTATCCGGTTCAACGTCCGAGAAAAGTGCACAGACGCGAAGAATGCCCTTAAGAGCATGGACTAACATGACACAGTGTGTTTCCTTTCGCCTGTCGTCGCTGTCGGCAGAGAAAATTCGATGCCAAATCACACCTGATGGCTGATGTAGTGTCTGCACTAGGAAATGAAATTCTAAAGTGACGATTTGTTTATCTTGACTGTATGATTGTTGGACGTGACAACATTGTCTTGTTTGTATCCTGTGTGAGCAGAAGAAGAGGCACAACCAACTGAAGACCGTGCTATGCGGGCGGTGCAAGGTGCTGTTGCACGGAAGGTGTTTGACAAAATGACCAAGTAAGGTAAGAGTGTCTTTCATAGTTCTAGTACTACTTGGTGTTTTTGTTTCTCTCTGTAATGTACTAATGTGAGTCTAATGATTAAATGGGAGGCGAGACGACATCGTCGCTTTGACTCAAACGAACCGTTGGCTCGGCCGCCGCCTGCTGCGACGATCGACCTCCGTAGGTCATTTTCTAGGATTTGATAGGGTTAATGTGACACACTCCCCGTAGGTCATTTTCTAGGATTTGATAGGATTAATGTGCTACTCTTATCAGGCATGTACTTTATTCTAACCAAATTTGATAGGGTTAATGTGACACAATACTCGTAGGTCATTTTCTAGGATTTGAAAATAACTGCTAGTACTTGTGTGCAGGCTGTTAATAGTAGCATACTTGGTTCTAATCAAAATTTCTATTCAATTCAATCCGGAAAGCCACTCTGTTAGTAATACAGAACTAGCATTTATTTAGACTAAAATTATGCAATGTAATTTAATGTGGATTTTTGCCCAGTAATGTGTATTCCTTCTCTTTTTGGTTTTCGGAATTTAAAGTGGTTTTGGAATGTAATTTTCAGTAATGTGTCACTTCTAGTTTACCTGAATATTCTTGTATTCTTATCAGTTTTGTGCCCCATTCTAAAGAAGTTCAGCAAATGTGTACGTCCCATTCTGTAAATACAATATTTTACAAACCATTTAGATACAAAAACCTGATCTTTGTTTTCTTTTTCACAAGAAGCTATTTTTGTCTTACATGAAGGGATGCATGCTCTTCATCTTGCAGGTATGACTCATCCTCGCATTCTTACTCTGCCTTTGTTTCCTTCGGCTTCTTGATTCTGAAATTTTAAGATAAATTGTAAGTACTCAGTATCATGTTCTTAAGCAAAGCTACTGTTTTTTCTTGAATTACAGTGTTTTGTCTGACCTATGTATAGTGTCAATAAAATCGAAATTTCAAGATGGAGATACATTTTTTGGTGGCATCTTACATCACAGTCGTTGGTCGTAGGATTTTAGAAAAAAACACTATATCAAGAATACAAGTGTTTATGAAACTACTGTTGTTGGTTTAGCCAAACACCTCACAGTTTCCAAAACTACAGGTTTGTAGAAACCATAGTATTCTGATTGAGCTAAGCTAGCCGTGTATCTCCACCTGTGGGAGTCAAGCTGCATACACTCCTTGTCTTTTCCACTTTTTAGATTAGATTAAATAACCAGAATTGCCAATCAACTGTAAAAAAAATTAATTACCAATCTGCATGCACAAGACATATATCTTTCTCATCATTTTAAACAGTAACCATTGATACTCCAAGCATACATTTTCTGAGAATTCCTCCATATATGTAGGCTGGCAGCGGTGTTCGCAAATCACCACGGAGAAAGTAAAGATCTCGAGAGGATTCCGTTTGTTTGCTCTATGTATTGTCTTTCGAAGCGCAGGAAAAAACACAAAAATATTCTAGTTTATTTTACTGCCTTTTGTAGTAAAAGAAAATGAAAATCACAAAAAAAATGTTTGTTTCTCTGCCTTTTGTACTAATGGAGAGGGAAAGTCACAAAAATGTTTGTTTTTAGGGTCAAGCAGTCAGTTGGTTTGTTACTCACTCAGAAATGTTTTTGGTTTTGGGGGGTTCGATGTGTACATTGTGCATCAGCATACACTGCTAGCTGCCCATGGAGATCAACACTAAAGAATAAACAAATCCTTGTAATTCTTTCATCTAGGATGCTATGCCGTCTCGAAACTGTCAACCTGACTCATAGAATGATCTTTTTATTTAGGATTCATGGTTATTTTTTCTTTTTCTTGTTATTATGCATTACTATGAGTTCATTGTATTAAGACTCCTTACAACTTTAGGCACCTGAGCTATTTACAGAAGGAGGGGACCCAGCCTTCTTCACGGCTCACGGCAATGTCTCCCATTGATTCATTCGTGCAACAAGGAGGGTACCCACCCTTCTTCACGTCACATGCAACAAGTAAGGACCAGCCTCTGGCTATTACTATTGATTCGTGTGCATGTGCTAAAAAGTAAGAAAATACCCTACTGGATTTGGACGCTGACGAGCACTAACAAGTTTTCACTTTCCCGACGTGGCCACAGGGGTGATCGACGCGGACTACCGCTGCCTGGTGGGCGTCATGCTCTTCAACCACTCAGACCTGGACTTCGCCGTGAAGCCCGGTGACTGCGTCGCACAGATGATTGTCCAGGAGATCGTGACGCCGAAGGTCGCCGAGGTGGAGGACCTCGATACCATCGTTTGGGGCGAGGGAGGATTGGGGTCCACCAGCATCTGAACTCCGAGCCTTGGTAGATACATCTAGAGAAGTGGTATCTTTAGGCTGCTGGTGGAACACTAGGAAAGGTACCCACCTTTGGTTGTATGCATTTACTGTTAAATGGAATCACGTGATCTCTTGCAGTTGAGATGTTCAATGTTGCATCCATGAATGGTGCGAGTGTTAAGATGGTCCTGTGATCTTAATTTATTTTGCACTGGACGTGTCTCTGATTTTCATCCATGAATGCTGCATCTAATTTTTATTTTTTAATTCTTAATTTGTTAGTAGTAGCGTGGGGGGAAAATGTGTGCTTCTAGTATTTAAGATACTAGTAGTGTGTGGTGTAATAGATGCGCTACTACTACTCTGTTATTAGTAGCACGGGCTTCAAATAGTAGTAGCGTGGGTGGCATCCGCACTACTACTAACTTTTTAGTAGTAGCGCGGGTTGCACCCACGCTACTACTAACTTTTAGTTGTAGCGTGATACTAGTAGCGCGGGTACCCGCGCTACTAGTAACCAATTTACCCGCGCTGCTATTAGCCTTTTCCCTAGTAGTGTAATGTTTAGCCACCTGATTGGAACCTACCCTTTGAAATTATGTGTGATGCTAGTGATTATGCTGTAGGTGCTTTTCTAGGGCAAAGTGTTGATAAGAAATTAAATGTTATTCATTATGCTAGTAAGACTCTAGACAATTCTCAAAGAAATTATGCTACTACTGAAAAAGAACTCTTAGCAGTTGTATTTGCTTGTGATAAGTTCAGATCATATATTGTTGATTCTAAAGTAACTATTCAAAATGATCATGTTGCTATTAAATATCTTATGGAAAAGAAAGATGCTAAACCTAGACTTATTAGATGGGTTCTCTTGCTACAAGAATTTGATTTGCATATTGTTGATAGAAAGGGAGCTGAGAACCCCGTTGCAGACAACATGTCTAGGTTAGAAAATATTCTTGATGACCCACTACCTATTAATGATAACTTTCCTCATGAACAATTAAATGTTATAAGTACTTCTCGTAGTACTCCATGGTATGCTGATTATGCTAATTATATTGTTGCTAAGTTTATACCACCTAGCTTCACATATCAACAAAAGAAAAAGTTTTTCTATGATTTAAGACATTACTTTTGGGATGACCCACTTCTTTATAAAGAAGGGGTAGATGGTATTATTAGACGTTGTGTACCTGAGCATGAACAGGAACAGATCCAATGCAAGTGTAATTCCGAGTCTTATGGAGGACACCACGCTGGAGATAGAACTGCACATAAGGTATTGCAATCTGGTTTTTATTGGCCTACTCTCTTCAAGGATGCTCGTAAATTTGTCTTGTCTTGTGATGAATGTCAAATAATTGGTAATATTAGTAGACGTCAAGAAATGCCTATGAATTATTCACTTGTTATTGAACCGTTTGATGTTTGGGGTTTAGATTATATGGGACCTTTTCCTGCCTCTAATGGATACACACATATTCTAGTTGCTGTTGATTACGTTACTAAGTGGGTAGAAACTATTCCAACTAGTAGTGCTGATCATAACACTGTTATTAAAATGCTTAAAGAAGTTATTTTCCCAAGGTTTGGAGTCCCTAGATATTTAATTACTGATGGTGGGTCACACTTTATTCATGGTGCTTTCCGTAAAATGCTTGCTAAATATGATGTTAATCATAGAATTGAATCTCCTTATCACCCACAGTCTAATGGCCAAGTAGAGTTGAGCAATAGAGAGCTCAAATTAATTTTGCAAAAGACTGTTAATAGGTCTATAAAGAATTGGTCTAAGAAACTTGATGATGCATTATGGGCTTATAGAACTGCATACAAAAATCCTATGGGTATGTCTCCGTATAAAATGGTTTATGGAAAAGCATGTCACTTACCTCTCGAACTAGAACATAAGGCATATTGGGCTATTAAAGAGCTCAACTATGATTTTAAACTTGCCGGTGAAAATAGGTTATTTGATATTAGCTCACTTGATGAATGGAGAACCCAAGCTTATGAAAATGCCAAGTTGTTTAAAGAAAAAGTTAAAAGATGGAATGACAAAAGGATACAAAAGCGTGAGTTTAATGTAGGTGATTATGTATTGCTATACAACTCTCGTTTAAGATTTTTTGTAGGAAAACTTCTCTCTAAATGGGAAGGCCCCTATGTTATCGAAGAGGTCTATCATTCCGGTGCCATAAAAATCTACAACATCGAAGGCACAAATCCGAAGGTGGTAAACGGTCAAAGAAATAAACATTATATCTGAGGTAATCCCATAAATGTTGAAACCAATATTATTGAAACCGTAACCCTGGAGGAATACATAAGGGACACTTTCCGGAACGTTTCAGACTCCGAAAAGGAATAGGTATGTGGTACGGTAAGTAAACCGACTCCAAAACAATTTTAAGGCAATATTTCTCCATTTTAGAATATTTAGAAAAATAGAAAAATGAGTGGCAGTCCGGGAAGGACACGAGGGTGGTGGGCCCCTACCCCCGTGGGCGCGCCCCCTACCTCGTGAGCACCTCGTGTGCCTTCCGGACTCCGTTTTCTTGCACACTACATATTTTGGTCGGTAAAAATTCACTATATATTCTCCCGAAGGTTTTGACTCCTGTATCACGCAAACCTCCTTTGTTTTTGTTTCGAGCTGTTTTCTATCAGGGTTTTCCAGGCTAGGCATCATGTCGTCTCCCTCCTCCAACAATGGTGACAACGATGCTTGGCTAATGAAGATAGATCTGAAGAGGGAAGAACCCACGAAGGTCAACAAGGATGAAAGGATCAAGAAGGCCACGGAGGATCAAGCTCCAGCAGCAGAAGACACCCTTCAAATTGATCATAACCTTCTTACCCCAACTAAGATCGAAGCTTTCAAGATGATTGAGTTAGCTCGTGTTCAAAATAAGTATCTCACACAAGAAAATATTTTGTTGAAGGAGCATATTGTCGCACTCAAGGGCATTATTCGCAAGCTGGAGGACCTCTTACGCTCGATGTGCGATTATCCGTCACTTCCACCTTCTTCACCAACCAAGGAGACATGATCACATGGGTATGGGCACTCCCCTTGGCAACTGCCAAGCTTGGGGGAGGTGCCCCGGTATAGTATCACAATCACAACTCTTATCTTTACCGTTTTTCTTAGTTCGATCCTTTTGATAATATCTTGATCTAGTAGAATAAAGTTTATGGCATGATCTAGTTTTGAGTTTTGCTTTATGATCTCTCTATGTAATCGAGTCCGTGAGTTATATATAATAAAGATTAGTGTTGAGTCAAGGGCTTGATTATTTTGCCATGATCTTGGGTGAATAAAAGAAAAGAGAAAAGGAATAAAAAGGAACAAAAAGTTCATATTGATCTTATTGAGAGTAATGACTTCACATAGAAAGAGTATGATGATTAAAAGTTGTTGGGAGTTGGCAGACATAGCTTTGGTCATTGTTGCAATTAATAGGAAGTAATAAGGAAAGAGAGGTTTTCACATATAGATATATTATCATTGACATCTTTTATGATTGGGAGCACTCATAAAAATATGACATGCCAAAGAGTTGATGTTGGACAAGGAAGACAACGTAATGAGTTATGTATTTCTTATATCTGAGATAAAGTATGTTGTCATGGACCCTCTAACTTGTTGAGCTTGCCTTTCCCCCTCATGCTAGCCAAATTCTCAGCACCAAGTAGAAATACTACTTGTGCTTCCAATTACCCTTAAATCAGTTTTGCCATGAGAGTCCACCATATCTACCTATGGATTGAGTAAGATCCTTCAAGTAAGTTGTCATCGGTGCAAAGCAATAAAAATTGCTCTAAATATGTATGATTGATTGGAGTGGGAGAAATAAGCTTTATACGATCTTGTAATGTGGAAGTAATAAAAGCGACGGACTGCATAATAAAGGTTCATATCACAAGGGGCAATATAAAGTGACGTTCTTTCGCATTGATATTTTATGCATCCAACCATAAAAGCGCATGGCAACCTCTGCCTCCCTCTGCGAAGGGCCTATCCTTTATTATTATCTTCTACCTTCTGCAAGAGTCATGGTGATCTTCACCTTTTCTTTTTTATTTTATCCTTTGGCAAGCTCAGCATGTTGGAAAGAACATGATATATATATCTAATTGGATGTAGGGGAGCATGAACCATTATTGTTGACATTACCCTTGAGGTAAAAGGTTGTGGGGCAAAACTATAAGCTCCTATCTTTCTCTGTGTCTGATTAAAAGTCCGTAACCACAAGTATCGCGTGAGTGTTAGCAATTATGGAGGACTAAATGATAGTTGAGTATGTGGACTTGCTTTTTAGCTCTGACATAGACTCTTTCCGATGTTATGATAAATTGCAATTGCTTCAATGACTGAGATTATATTTTGTCAGAGCCCAATAAGGTTTATGATTTATACTTTTGCATTGTGAATAGATCATCACTTGAACATAAGTAATCATATGACAAAATCTATATATGTTGCTGTTATGAGAATAATCATGATGCCTTCATGTCCGTATTTTATTTTTATCGACGCCTCTACCTCTAAATATGAGGACATATTTATTGTTATCGGCTTTTCGCTTGAGGGCAAGCGAGGTCTAAGCTTGGGGGAGTTGATACGTCCATTTTGCATCATGCTTTTATATCGATATTTATCGCATTATGGACTGTTATTTCACTTTATGTCACAATACTTATGGCTATTCTCTCTTATTTTACAAGGTTTACACAAGGAGGGAGAATGCCGGCAGCTGGAATTCTGGTATGGAAAAGGAGAAAATATTAGAGACCTATTCTGCGCAACTCCAAAAGTCCTGAAACTCCACAGAACGTCTTAAAAGAAATAAAGAAAAATACACGCCAAAGATGAAGGCCAGGGGGCCCACACCCTTCTCACGAGGGTGGGGGGCGCGCCCCCCCTAGGGCGCGCCCCCTACATCGTGGGCCCCCTGGTGGCTCTCTGATGCCCACCTTCTCCTATATGAGGTCTTTCGATGAGAAAAAAATAGGAGGGAACTTTTGGGGACGAGACTGCGCTGCCACGAGGCGGAACCTTGGTGGATCCAATCTAGAGCTCCGGCAGAGCTGTTCTGCCGGGGATACTTCCCTCCCAGAGGGGGAAATCATCACCATTGTCATCACCAACGCTCCTCTCATAGGGAGAGGGAATCTCCATCAACATCTTCACCAGCACCATCTCATCTCCAAACCCTAGTTCATCTCTTGTATCCAATTCTTGTCTCAAAGTCCGGGATTGGTGCTAGTAGGTTGCTAGAAGTGTTGATTACTCCTTGTAGTTGATGCTAGTTGGTTAATTGGTGGAAGATCATATGTTCAGATCCTATATGCATATTATTACCCCTCTGATTATGAACATGAATTTGCTTTGTGAGTAATTACGTTCGTTCCTGAGGACAAGGGAGAAGTCTTGCTATGAGTAGTCATGTGAATTTGGTATTTGTTTGATATTTTGATAAGATGTATGTTGTCTCGCCTCTAGTGGTGTTATGTGAACGTCGACTACATAACACCTCACCATTATTTGGGCCTAGAGGAAGG
The DNA here is from genome assembly GCF_002162155.2 of Triticum dicoccoides. Lineage (NCBI taxonomy): Eukaryota > Viridiplantae > Streptophyta > Magnoliopsida > Poales > Poaceae > Triticum > Triticum dicoccoides. Next base: position 331,666,676 of record NC_041392.1, on the reverse strand, counting down.
CATTGGGAAGTAATAAGTAGATGATGGGTTGCTAGAGTGACAGAAGCTTAAACCCTAGTTTATGCGTTGCTTCGTAAGGGGCTGATTTGGATCCATATGTTTCATGCTAAGGTTAGGTTTACGTTAATACTTTTGTTGTAGTTGCGGATGCTTGCAATAGAGGTTAATCATAAGTGGGATGCTTGTTCAAGTAAGAACAGCACCCAAGCACCGGTCCACCCACATATCAAATTATCAAAGTATCAAACGCGAATCATATGAACGTGATGAAAACTAGCTTGACGATATTCCCATGGGTCCTCGGGAGCACTTTTCCTATTATAAGAGTTTGTTCCGGCTTGTCCTTTGCTACAAAAAGATTGGGCCATCTTGCTGCACTTTATTTACTTTTGTTACTTGTTGCTCATTACAACCTATCTTATCAGAAAACTATCTGTTACCACTTATTTCAGTACTTGCAGAGAATACCTTGATGAAAACCGCTTATCATTTCCTTCTACTCCTCGTTGGGTTCGACACTCTTACTTATCGAAAGGACTATGATAGATCACCTATACTTGTGGGTCATCACCGGGCATGCCATGATGTGACGCTAAGTGGCACATTTAATGCGCTCTGCCTTGTCTGCAGAGTTAGGTATGATAACACTATTTGCTATCTAATCGGTACACAATGACTGATTTGCCATTGTGGTGACACATTGATCTATAAAAGGAGGGCCATGGCAACCCCAGAAAGGATTCAGACCCTTGTACACTCATACGCGCATAGATGTCCTTGCCCCGAGACAATCCTGCCGGGCTAGAGCGTTGCATCTCCACCATTGTATTCTCATCAATCCCCCAAAGCAGGAGTAGGGTTTTATGCCTCGCGGCATCCCGAACCGGGGTAAAACTTCTCGTGTGATCTCTATCGTGCTGTGCTACGTTCTCTGCTCTTTATGCAATGTGCTCATCCCCCCTGCCGAACCACAAGGGGCTGATGGCCCCATAGGTGGTCGTGGTTGCCCACGACATGGTCACTGAGAGATTTAACAATACCTCTATCACTAGTTTAAAAAATGGAGGATGGTAGCATTGTTTCTGATCATGATCAAATGGCTGGGGCTATCTAGCTGGCTTTTAAAAACAGGATGGGTACTAGTAGGGGGGTTGATATGTCTTCCTGATAGAGGGGAAGGTGTACTGATGTTTCGATGGATAGCTATCGTTTTCTATGGAAGTCAACCTTGATGATCCGATTATGAACATGCGAGACGTCGTGCCTTAGCAATCACTAAACCAACTTCTGAGGGGTTATTGACCACGCTGGAGCACGATCAACCTGACCACGAGGGCCTATTTCCTGTGAGCAAGCGAAGAACAAGCAAGAAACTGAGATTGCGATCTGGATATTACGAATATAAGAGGAAAAATTTATTGATGAAAGTGGGTTTCTATGACGTCTTGGTCTGGTCGTTGAACACAAACGAAGTACGCGAAGTTGCAGCTATGGCGTAGTTTTAATCTAAACAAACCCCAAAGTCTAAGTGGTGCCCTAAGGGTTTTATATATGGAGGAAGAGGGGGAATTTCGTGGCTCTTGTAGGAGGAGGTTGGAACCAACACTAACTCTTGTTTCCCCACACATACAGACTATAAAATGAGCCTATACTCAAGTATTTTGAAATTACATGGGCCTGACCCAATAATAAGGTGACACAGCACCTATAATAGCTTATGGACAAAATTTATGAAGTGACATCTTGTATATTTCGTCCAAGGCTTCATGCACTCATTATGGTGGATTCAAAGTCGTGAGATCATCACTTGTAACTTCGTTCTTGTTACCCATGTGCATGCCATCATCTCCATGCTTGATCTTGCTCCAATGTTCATCCTTCTTGTCCAAGCTAGGCCCTTCATTTGTAAGCAAGAAAAATGTATCCAATTTAGGAAGCATCATATTCTCATATATATTAGAATCATTACCAAGAAAAGAAAGTACCTGATAATTTAATTGGCGTGCGCGAGCTCTAGTAATTGGTCCAGTATGTATAGCAGCACGGGTTGTGGGTGTAACAATGGTATTGATGTCCTCCTCATCCCCCCTTCTTGAAATGAAGTCATCCTCGACTGAAGCTCATCTTCCTCACCCAAATAAGGCTTCAAATCTACAATGTTAAAAGTGGGACTAACCCCAAAATCTCTAAGCAGCTCAAGTTTATATACATTGTCATTCTCGAACACCTTAAAAGGACCATCAACATGTGGAATTAGCTTTGATTTGCGCAAATCAGGAAACCTATCCTTACGCAAATGTAAACAAATAAGATCTCCATGTGCAAAGACAACATGTTTTCTACCTTTATCTCCAACAAGTTTATATTTAGCATTCATACTCTCAATGTTCTCCTTAGTTAACTCATGCATTTTTAAGATCAATTCAGCGCGTTGTTAAGTATCAAAATTAACCTTCTACAAAGATGGAAGAGGCAACAAATCAATAGGTGCACGAGGTAGGAAACCATATACAATTTCGAAAGGGCACATCTTAGTAGTAGAATGCAGAGAACGATTATAAGCAAATTGAATATGGGGCAAGCGTTCTTCCAACATTTTCTTGTTATTCTTCAAAACAGCCCAAAGCATAGTTGAAAGCACAAGTGCTCCCTAGGTGGTTTTGGTAATTAATATCAACATATCTCTTGTTGGACTAACACTTTTACCTAGTATGTTTCAGATAAGTTCAACAATGAAGTGGCATTGACTAGAGGATGTGGAACCCCTTCAAAATGCTAAGGACAAAGGATTGGCTCAAGCTCCAAACTCAAGACTCTACATTTTCTATTTCAGTGATCCAAGATCACATTGAGTCTATAGGAAAAGCCAATACTATTAAGAAGGGACGAGGTGTTGCTTAATGGCTTGCTTTCTCAAAGTGCTTAGTGATATGCTCCAAAGACCTCAACCACTTTCTCACTTCCAAATATGTCCCACACCAAATATCAAACTCGGCCCCACCGATTCTTTCTATCCGGAGCCACTGAGTTTAGTTGACATAGCCACTGCCAGAAACCCTAATCAGTTCGGTCTCACCGATGGGATCTCGGTCTCACCGAGATGGGCTTGCAAACTCTCTGTTACCCATTGCAATATTTTTGGTCCCACCGAGATATGCAATCGGCCCCACCGAGTTTGCTTGGCCAACTCTTTGTTTCTCTTATTACCCAAATCGGTCCGACCGAGTTTGAGTAATCGGTCAAACCGAGTTTTGGATTTACCCTAACCCTAGCACATCCGTCCCACCGAGTTGATCCTGTCGGTCCCACCGAAAACCATAACGGTCACTAGCTTTGCTGAATCGGTCCGACTGAGTTTATCAATTTGGTTCCACCGAGATTGGCAAGTTGTGTGTAACGGTTAGATTTTGTGTGGAGGCTATATATACCCCTCCACCACATCTTCATTCGTGGAGAGAGATATCAGAACAAACCTACACTTCCAACCTACTTTTTCTGAGAGAGAACTACCTACACTTGTGTTGAGGCCATGATATTCCATTCTTACCATATGAATCTTGATCTCTAGCCTTCCCCAAGTTGCTTTCCACTCAAATCTTCTTTCCACCAAATCCATATCCTGTGAGAGAGAGTTGAGTGTTGGGGAGACTATCATTTGAAGCACAAGAGCAAGGAGTTCATCATCAACACACCATTTGTTACTTCTTGGAGAGTGGTGTCTCCTAGATTGGCTAGGTGTCACTTGGGAGCCTCCGACAAGATTGTGGAGTTGAACCAAGGAGTTTGTAAGGGCAAGGAGATCGCCTACTTCATGAAGATCTACCGCTACTAAGGCAAGTCCTTCGTGGGCGACTGCCATGGTGGGATACAAAAGGTTGCTTCTTCGTGGACCCTTCGTGGATGGAGCCCTCCATGGACTCGCGCAGCCGTTACCCTTTGTGGGTTGAAGTCTCCATCAACGTGGATGTACAATAGCACCACCTATCGGAACCATGTCTCAAAAATCTCCGTGTCTCCAAATTGCGTTTGCACACACCAATCCTATCTCTTTACATTCTTGCAAGTTGCATGCTTTACTTTCCGCTGCTCATATACTCTTTGCATGCTTGCTTGATATGTATTGTGATTGTTAAACTTGTGCAAAAACTCCACTTCAACTTAAAGAAATTAAAAACTGCAACTTTTAGCACTTAGTGTCTAATCACCCCCCTCTAGACACCTCTTCTCGATCCTTTCAATTGGTATCAGAGCTTTGGTCTCCATTGCCCTGGTTTAAACACCATTGGAGAAAGATGGATGAGTCTACTTTGGGGAGTCTTAGATGTAGAGTGCTTGTTTTTGATGGAGAATATTTTCATGAGTGGAAACATGAAATGGTTGAGATTTTCAATGAATATCATTTGAACAAGTACATTACTAGCCCTTGTGCACCTCATGATGATCCTTTGCATCCTGCCCTTGATGAATCTATTGACATGATCCGCAACCTTAGAACTATTAATCTTATCACTAGAGGCTTGCATAGAAACTTGATTGAATGTTTGCCTACTCTTGATTGTTCCTACACTATATGGAGATTTCTTGAGGAACGCTTTCCAAATTATTCCTTGAAAGATCTAGATGAAATTCTCCATAAGTCTATTGCCTTGATTAAGATGAGTTCCAATGATCCCAAATTTGGCGACTGCTTATTTGAGCTTACTAATCTTACAAGTGCCAAAGGAGATGTTGGAATCATTAGCAATATCATTTCCAAAGCTATTAGAATTCATAAAGATAACCATAGAAATGATCATTTATCTAATGCATTACCCTCTATAGGAATTGATCAATCACAAGATGATGTTGAACATGGATACTATGATGAGGATGATGATGAAAGTGACTATGATCTTAATGATGCAATGAGACACTTTGGTCTTATGGCAAATCTTTGCGGCTACATGGATGGAGGAATGGAATGGGTTCTTGATAGTGGATATACTCATCATATGACCGGAGATAAAGATATGTTCCATGAGCTTGCTAAAAACGATGGCCCTCGAAAGTATGTCACCTTTGGTGATAACTAAAAGGGTAAGGTGGTTGGCCTAAGTAAGGTGGCCATCTCACTTGATAGCTCCATGCAAAATGTCATGCTTGTTGAATCTCTTGGGTATAATTTACTTTCAGTATCTAGACTTGCTAATTTCGGTTTCAATGTCCTATTTATTGAAGTAGATTGCCAGGTGTTTCGAAGAGACAATCATAAAATGGCCTTTACCGATATACGTAGAGGTGATCTTTACATTGTTGATTTCACTAAAAAGGCTCAACCTAGAACTTGCTTAATTGCTAAATCTTCTAAAGGTTGGTTATGGCATAGACGACTAGGTCATGTTGGTATGCGAAACCTTGACAAGATTATTAAAGGAAATTATATCCTTGGCATTAACGATGTCATATTTGATAAGGATAGACTTTGCAGCGCTTGTCAAGCAGGTAAACAGGTTGGTGGAAGGCATCCCATGAAGAACATCCTGACCACAAGGAGGCCACTCGAACTACTTCACATGGATCTTTTTGGTCCTAACGCTTACAAAAGTCTCGGTGGAAATTCTTTTGGTCTAGTTATAGGTGATGATTTTTCAAGATTTACATGGGTGTTCTTTCTTGATGATAACTCACAGGTCCAAAAGATCTTCAAAAACTTCGCTAGGAAGGCCCAAAATAAATTTGAAGTGAAGATCAAGAAGGTTTGCAGCGACAATGGAACGGAGTTCAAGAACGCCGATGTGGACACCTTTCTTGGCGAAGAAGGGATTTCACATGAGTTCTCGGCTACGTACACACCTCAACAAAATGGAGTTGTTGAGAGGAAGTACCGGACACTCATCGAAATGGCGAGAACGATGCTTGATGAGTACAAGATGCCAAAGCACTTTTGGGCAGAAGTGGTTGAGATAGCTTGTCATGCAACAAGTCGCTTGTATCTTCACAATCTACTCGGCAAGACGGCATACGAGCTCCTCACCGGTAACAAACCACAAGTTGGATGCTTTTGAGTATTCGGCTCAAAGTGCTACAGTCTTGATAAGCATCGTCGTTCTAAATTTTCTCCTAAGTCTCATGAAGGTTTCCTACTTGGTTATGGCTCAAACTCTCACACATACCGTGTCTACAATAATTTCACCCGAAAGGTTGAAGAGACGGTAGATGTGAAGTTTGATGAATCTAATGGCTTGCAAGTAGAGCAATTGCCAATTGATGTAGGAGAGAAAGACCCTTCGGAAGCAATCCAAGACTTGTCTATTGGCAAGATTCGTCCAACGGAGGTGAAGGAGAGTACCTCGTCCGTCCAAGTGGAAGCTTCTACCTCACGACAAGGTGAACCAAGAGTTGATATGGAAGCATCCACAAGTGGGACACACCAAGATGAAGAAAACGAGGAAGTGCACCAAGATGAACGCCAACAACCTACTTCTCCACCACGACAAGACAACGACAACGTCAACAACGAAGAAGGCCAAGAAGAAGAACAAGATGTTCAACCAAGATCCAAGCAAAAGCTTTCACGAGTTCGAGCAAGAATTGCTAAAGACCATCCCGTCGAGCAAATCTACAATGATATCCAAACCGGGAGAATCACTCGCTGAAAAACTCATTTAGCTAACTTTTGTGAAGACTATTCTTTCATCTCTAGCATTGAACCTATGAAGGTTGAAGAAGCTTTGGAAGATCCGAATTGGATAAATTCCATGGATGAAGAGCTACACAACTTTGAGAGAAATCAAGTTTGGACATTAGTTGAGAAGCCCGACAACAACCACAACATCATCGGTACCAAATGGGTGTTTCGCAACAAGCAAGATGAAGATGGACAAGTAGTTCGCAACAAAGCACGTCTCGTCGCCCAAGGCTACACTCATGTCGAAGGTATGGACTATGGTGAGACATATGCTCCCATTGCTAGACTTGAGTCCATTCGCATCTTACTTGCCTATGCTAATCATCATGATATCACCTTGTACCAAATGGACATCAAAAGTGCTTTTCTAAATGGTGAAATAGAGGAGGAAGTTCATGTTAAGCAACCTACCGGATTTGTCAATCCTAAGAAACCTAATCATGTTTACAAACTTCACAAAGCTCTTTATGGTCTTAAGCAAGCTCCTAGAGCATGGTATAAATGCTTGACCAAGTTTCTTATTGAAAAAGGCTTTGAAATTGGAAAAATAGATTCTACTCTTTTTACTAAAAGGGTTAATGGAGAACTATTTGTGTGCCAAATTTATGTTGATGATATTATATTTGGATCAACTAACCCTCATTTTAGTGAAAAGTTTGGAAAGCTAATGTCGGAGAAGTTCGAGATGTCAATGATGAGTGAACTCAAATTTTTCTTGGTTTGCAAATCAAGCAAACTAAGGAAGGTACCTTTGTCTCTCAAACGAAGTACACCAAGGACTTATTCAAGAAGTTCAATATGCAAGAATGCAAAGGTATGACTACACCCATGCCTACTAGTGGACATCTTGATTTAACCAAAGATGGTGAACCGGTTGATCAAAAGGTTTATCGCTCTATGATTGGTTCATTGTTATATCTATGTCCTTCACGTCCACGATATTATGCTAAGTGTGTGCATGTGTGCACGATATCAAGCCGCTCCTAAAGAATGTCATCTTAAGGCCGTGAAAAGGATAGTGCGATACTTAATCCATAAACCAAATTTTGGCATTTGGTATCCAAAGAGGGCCTCCTTTGATATTGTTGGCTACTCTGACTCGGACTATGTTGGTGACAAGGTTGATAGAAAGTCCACTTCGGGTACTTGTCAATTTCTTGGTAGATCTCTTGTGTCTTGGTCCTCCAAGAAACAAAACTCGGTATCCTTATCCACCGCTGAAGCGGAATACATTGCCGCTGGATCATGTTGTGCTCAATTACTTTAGATGACCCAAACTCTTAAAGATTATGGGATATATGTGAAACATGTTCCATTACTTTGTGACAATGAAAGTGCTATTAAGATTGGTCACAATCCCGTGCAACATTCTCGAACTAAGCATATTGAAGTTCGTCATCATTTCATTCGAGATCATGTTGCCAAAGGGGACATTAATCTTAAGCATGTTCGCACCGAAAACAGTTAGCTGATATATTCACAAAACCACTTGATGAGAAAGTGTTTTGCAGGTTAAGAGGTGAATTGGACATCATTGATGCTTCAAACTTGGAGTAGGAACTCCATTTGATACATGCAAGGCGTGAGCCTATGACTAATCCTTGATATTTCTCTTATGTTGACTATCTCATGTATTGGATATATTTGCACCTTGCATGTTATCTAACCTGTGTAGGTACTTGGATGAATCTAAGTCTATGAGATTGCAACTCACTCACATCTTGAGCAATTTCTATATCACCAAGTCTCTACACAATGTTGTATGAAGACAAGCAAGCACGCAACCATTCAAACATATCCTTTGACAAATTCTATGTTGAGTTTCATGATTGTCATTTTGGATATACAAGTGCTCTTCCTTGCAAGAACTAACCCATGTAGGTAGATGAACTCAAACTCCAAGTGGTGCTCCCAACTCTTGATGAGCTACATCAACCTTGAGCAACCCACACAAGTTCAACTACATGATCATGATCAACGCCACCACCCAAGGTATGTTATTCCATCTTAGAGAAGCTTTACTCCAAGTCATGAGTCAAAGCAACTCGAAAAGATGTGAATACATCAAACAGCTTAAACGAAAAATGGTAACCCCATTTTGAGCTTAAAGGATGAGTATAACCTATGATCAAGTGATCTCACTTGACTCCTAAGTCAATATACTCTAACATAGGTGACTTTGTCGGCGACCAATTCTAGATGAAGTTCTCTTGAGTTATTTTTTGTGCTCTTGCATTTGTCTCATGCATATTTGCTTCCAATTCATCTAGACTTCTTTTTAGTTTCTTCTCTTTTATTTTCTATTCTACATTCCTTGCATCAAATTCATTGCAAATCTTTCAGTTAATTCCTTGCAAATCCTTGTGAGATCTTACTTGTCTAGTGAGCCGAGGTGACAAGTGTTTTCTCTCGGTCCAACCAAATCCTCTCAGCACGACCGAACCGTACAACTCGGTGTCACCGATTTCACTATAGGAAAGACATCTTGCCACTTGTTTCTGCATTCTTTTTGATCCAGCTCCACTCAATGAATCTTGTCCTCGACCAGCATCCCATTCAACTTGCTGCTTTGTTCTATGACTCAAGGACCAAACCCATCATGACAAAATCCAATGTGGTACATCTTTACCTTTGGGGACATCTTTACCTAAGGGGAGGAAATCCTTGAATTTATTGCACATCTTTACCTTTGGGGACATGTCTATATCCAATGTGGTACTTAGTGCTCACTCTACATGTCATCCCAGTCTTGGTACTCTTGTGGTTTCTTTTGTTTGCTCTGGCCAGTAGGTGTATCTGTGTTATCTAACCTTGTTTACGCAGGTTCATTCCATCCTAAGCCAACTCAAGACCACAAGGTAAGTATATGCATCACAGTCATGCGTATGAGAAATTCTTGTTGATGTACATACTGTTTGCAAGAAGGACTCATGAGCATGAAGGTACATTTCTCATATTCACATCATTTCCTCTAATTCATATAGCCAAGATACATGTAACACATTGCTTACTATGTCATGTTTATGCATTCACATGCTCCTATATTCCATATTCACATGATTGCATACATGTAGGGGGAGCATATGCATGTTACATGTCTTTCCAAAGTTTTACTTACTATTCTCTATATCTTTATCTAAAGCTTTGATGTATGTTGTCATCAATTCCCAAAAAGGGGGAGATTGAAAGCACAAGTGCTCCCTAGGTGGTTTTGGTAATTAATGTCAACATATCTCTTGTTGGACTAACACTTTTACCTAGTATGTTTCAGATAAGTTCAACAATGAAGTGGCATGGACTAGAGGATGTGGAACCCCTTCAAGATGCTAAGGACAAAGGATTGGCTCAAGCTCCAAGCTCAAGACTCTACATTTTCTATTTTAGTGATCCAAGATCACATTGAGTCTGTAGTAAAGGCCAATACTATTAAGAAGGGATGAGGTGTTGCTTAATGGCTTGCTTGCTCAAAGTGCTTAGTGATATGCTCCAAAGCCCTCAACCACTTTCTCACTTCCAAATATGTCCCACACCAAATATCAAACTCGGCCCCACCGATTCTTTCTATCCAGAGCCACCGAGTTCAGTTGACATAGCCACTGCCAGAAACCCTAATCAGTTCGGTCTCACCGATGGGATCTCGGTCTCACCGAGATGGGCTTGCAAACTCTCTGTTACCCATTGCAATATTTTCGGTCCCACCGAGATATGCAATCGGCCCCACCGAGTTTGCTTGGCCAACTCTCTGTTTCGCTTACTACCCAAATCGGTCCCACTGAGTTTGAGTAATCGGTTAAACCAAGTTTTGGATTTACCCTAACCCAAGCACATCGGTCCCACCGATTTGATCTAGTCGGTCCCACCGAAAACCCTAACGGTAACTAGCTTTGCTGAATCGGTCCGACCGAGTTTATCAATTCGGTTCCACCGAGATTGGCAAGTTATGTGTAACGATTAGATTTTGTGTGGAGGCTATATATACCCCTCCACCACCTCTTCATTCGTAGAGAGATCCATCAGAACAAACCTACACTTCCAACCTACTTTTTCTAAGAGAGAACTACCCACACTTGTGTTGAGGCCAAGATATTCCATTCTTACCATATGAATCTTGATCTCTAGCCTTCCCCAAGTTGCTTTCCACTCAAATCTTCTTTCCACCAAATCCATATCCGGTGAGAGAGAGTTGAGTGTCGGGGAGTGAGGGAGTCCTGGATTAGGGGGTATCCGGACAGCCGGATTATATCCTTTGGCCGGACTGTTGGACTATGAAGATACAAGATTGAAGACTTCGTCTCGTGTCCGGATGGGACTCTACTTGCCGTGGAAGGCAAGCTAGGCAATACGGATGTGTATATCTCCTCCTTTGTAACCGACCTTGTGTAAACCTAGCCCCCTCTGGTGTCTATATAAACCGGAGGGTTTTAGTCCGTAGGACAACATACAATCATACCATAGGCTAGCTTCTAGGGTTTAGCCTCTCCGATCTCGTGGTAGATCAACTCTTGTAATACTCATATCATCAAGAATAAATCAAGCAGGACGTAGGGTTTTACCTCCATCAAGAGGGCCCGAACCTGGGTAAAACATCATGTCCCCTGCCTCCTATTACCATCCGCCTTAGACGCAAAGTTCGGGACCCCCTACCCGAGATCCGCCAGTTTTGACACCGACAGGGAGACTATCATTTGAAGCACAAGAGCAAGGAGTTCATCATCTACACAACAATTGTTACTTCTTTGAGAGTGGTGTCTCCTAGATTGGCTAGGTTTCACTTGGGAGCCTCCGAAAAGATTGTGGAGTTGAACTAAGGAGTTTGTAAAGGCAAGGAGATCGCCTACTTTGTGAAGATCTACCGCTAGTGAGGCAAGTCCTTCGTCGGCCGACCATGGTGGGATAGACAAGGTTGCTTCTTCATGGACCCTTCGTGGGTGGAGCCCTCCGTGGACTCGTGCAGCCGTTACCCTTCGCGGGTTGAAGTCTCCATCAATGTGGATGTACGATAGCACCACCTATCGGAACCACGTCTCAAAAATCTCCGTGTCTCCAAATTGCGTTTGCACACTCCAATCCCATCTCTTTACATTCTTGCAAGTTGCATGCTTTACTTTCCGCTGCTCATATACTCTTTGCATGCTTGCTTGATATGTATTGTGACTATTAAACTTGCGCAAAAACTCCACTTCAACTTAAAAAAATTAAAAACTGTAAATTTCAGCACTTAGTGTCTAATCACCCCCCCCTCTAGACACCTCTTCTCGATCCTTTCAATTGGTATCAGAGCTTTGGTCTCCATTGCCTTAGTTTAAACACCATTGGAGGAAGATGGATGAGTCTACTTTGGGGAGTCTTAGACGTAGAGTGCCTATTTTTGATGGACAATATTTTCATGAGTGGAAAAATGAAATGCTTGAGATTTTCAATGAATATCAACCTGACCACGAGGGTCTATTTCCTGCGAACAAATGAAGAACAAGCAAGAAGTTGAGTTGCAATCTGGATATTGTGAATATAAGAGGAAAGCTTTATTGATGAAAGTGGGGTTTTGTGACAGAACTCAAAACTCTAAAGGATTGGACGCTAAGACCAGCAACTTGACGTGATGATGCAACTGAAAATTCAACAAAGCAAAACCCTAAAAAGATTATGCAAAGCCTCAGATTGGTTCGGATATGATGAACTAACCCTAAATATTTTTTGGCTTTTTCATGGAATGTAGGTATGAAGAACGGACTCGATCTAAACTATGAAAAACTGGAAAATCTCACCGAGCAACATGGAAATCTGATACCACTTGATAGAGGTAAAAGTGTCTCGATGTTTTGATGAGATAGCTATCGTTTTTTGTGGGAGTCGACCTTGACGATCCGACTATGGATGTGCAGGATGTAGGGCCTTAGCAATCTCTAAACCAACTTCCGAGTGGTTATTGACCACGCCAGAGCATGATCAACTAGACCACAATGGTCTATTTCCTGCGAGCAAATGAAAAACAAGCAAGAAATTGAGATTGCTATCTGGATATTTTGAATATAAGAGGAAAGATTTATTGATGAAAGTGGGGTTATGTGACGTCTTGGTATGGTCGTTGAACACAAAGAAAGTACGCGAAGTTGCAGCTATGGCGAACTTTTAATGTAAACAAAACCCAAAATCATCACTTGTAACTCCGTTCTTGTTCCCCTTGCGCATGCCATCATCTCCATGCTTGATCTTGCTCCAATGTTCATCGTTCTTGTCGAAGCTAGGCCCTTCATTTGTAATCAAGACAAATGTATCCAATTTAGGCAGCATCATAATCTCATGAAGATTAGAATCATTACCAAGAAACGAAAGTACCTGCTAATTTAATTGGCGTGCGCAAGCTCTAGTAATTGGTCCATTATTTATAGCAACAGGGTTGTGGGTGTAACAATGGTATTGATGTCCTCATCACTTCCATTTTGGTTAAAGTTGATGGTCTAGACTCCCTTACTAGGCCATTTTATAAAGACGAAATGGACAGTACTATTAAAGGTATGCCAATTGATAACTCTCCAGGCCCTGATGGCTTCAATGGCCTATTTGTCAAGAAATGTGGGAGCATAATCTATAAGGACTTTCATGACCTTGCCAATGATTTTCATGCTGGAAGTGTTAACCTAGAGAATATAAACTATTCCTACATAACTTTGGTACCCAAGAAGAGATCACCTGAGATTGTCAATGACTTCAGGCCTATATCTTTGTCTGGGATCGGTGTTAAGTTTCTCTGCAAGATGGCAAAAATAGATTGAAGTAGGATATAATGAGATGTATTCACAAGAATTAGTATGGTTTCATTAAATTTAGGACCATCCAGGATTATGTTGCATGGACCTTGGAATATTTACATCAATGCCATCAATCTAGAAGACCCATAGTAATTCTCAAACTGGATTTTGAGAAAGCTTTTGATTCCATTGAGCATGAAGCAATTTTTCAAATATTATGGTACAAGGGGTTTAATGCAAAATGGATTCTCTGGGTTAAGCAGTTCCTGTTTTTGGTACTTCTTCTGTCCTCCTCAATGGAGTCCCAGAGAAACAATTTGCCTGCAAGAAGAGAGTTAGACCAGGTGACCCCCTCTCACCTCTGTTGCTTGCAATTGCTGCAGATTTACTACTATCTGTGGTCAATGATATGCACACTAAAAGTCTTCTATAGCTACCTATCCCTTGTCATGGCAAGGACTTTCCAATTGTGCAATATGCTGATGACATCCTCATTATTTTGCCTACTGACGAGAACCAGTTGTTGTCCTTGAAGAAAATGTTGCTTCTTTTTTCTAAGTCCACTGGTCTGCATATTTATTATCATAAATCCTCTATCCTGCCTATAAAAGTGGAACCACCTAACATAACTAGAGTGGCTAATGTCTTTGGTTGTGTGGTTGGTACTTTGCCTTTTACCTACCTTGGTCCTCCTATTGGCAGTACTAAACCCAAGATTATGGACCTTATGCCCCTGGTTGATGGTATGGAAAGGATGTTATCTGTCAGTTTTTCTTCCCTTACTCATGGTGGGAGATTACAGCATCTCATTTCAGCTTTGTCATCTATGCCAATGTTCTTCCTTTGCAGTATAGACATTCCTCTTGGTATATTAAAGTAGTTTGAGAGAATACAGAGGCAGTGTCTTGGAAGGAAGTATGGTCAGGATACCGTCCAATCTCTGGCTACTTGGGACTTACTATGTCGCCTAAAAACAAGGTGGTTTGGGAATTATGAACTTGAGGGTGCAAAATGAAGCCCTACTTCTGAAGCATGCAAACAAGTGATACATCCATTTTGCATCATGTTTTCTTACTGTTATTTATGATGTTTTTATCCATAATAATGCTTTTTGGAGTAATTCTAATGCCTTTTCTCTCATAATATGCAAGGTATACACAAAGAGGGAGAATTTCGGTAGCTGGAAATCTGGACCTGGAAAAGCTACGTTAGGCCACCTATTCTGCACAACTCCAGACAAGCTGAAACTTCACGAAGAATTTTTATCAAATATACGATGAAAATTGGAGCAAAGAAATAATAGAGGGGGCCCACCAGGTGGGCACAACCCGGCGCGCCAGGGAGCCTAGGCGTGACCTAGTGGGTTGTGCTCACCTAGGCCCACCTAAGGTGCCCATCTTCTAGTATATAAGTCATTTTGACCTAGAAAAAATAAAGAGAGGACTTTCGGGGTGGTGCGCTACCGTCTCGAGGCGGAACATGGGCGGGAGCACTTTTGCCCTCCGGCAGAGCGATTCCGCCGGGGGAACTTCCCTCCCGGAGGTGGAAATCATCGTCATCATCATCACCAACAACTCTCCCATCTTGGGGAGGGCAATCTCCATCAACATCTTCAACAACACCATATCATCTCAAACCCTAGTTCATCTCTTGTGTTCAATCTTGTTACCGGGACTATAGATTGGTGCTTGTAGGTGACCAGTAGTGTTGATTACATCTTGTACTTGATTACTATATGGTTTATTTGGTGGAAGATTATATGTTCATATCCAATATGCTATTTAATACCCCTCTGATCTTGAGCATGATTATCATTTGTGAGTAGTAACTTTTGTTCTTGAGGTCGCGGGAGAAATCATGTTGCAAGTAATCATGTGAACTTGATATGTGTTCGATATTTTAGTATGTATGTTGTGATTCCCTTAGTGGTGTCATGTGAACATCGACTACATGACACTTCACCATATTTGGGCTAATGGAATGTATTGTGGAGTAGCAATGAGATGATGGGTTGCGAGAGTGACAGAAGCTTAAACCCCAGTTTATGCGCTATTCCGTAAGGGACCGATTGGATCCAAAAGTTTAATGCTATGGTTAGAATTTATTCTTAATACTTTTCTCATAGTTGCGGATGCTTGCAAGAGGGTTAATCATAAGTAGTAGGTTTGTTCAAGTAAGAACAACGCCTAAGCACCAGTCCACCCACATATCAAATTATCAAAGTACCGAACATGAATTAAACCAACATGATGAAAGTGACTAGATGAAAGTCCCGTGTACCCTCAAGAACGTTTTGCTTATCATAAGAGACCATTTTGGCCTGTCCTTTGCCTCAAAAGGATTGGGATACCTTGCTGCACTTTTTTTACTACTATCTTTACTTGCTCGTTACAAATTACTTGCTATCAAACTACTCTGTTACTTACAAATTTCAGCACTTGCAGACATTAACTTGCTGAAAACCACTTGTCATTTCCTTCCGCTCCTCGTTGAGTTTGACACTCTTACTTATCAAAAATAGATACAATTGATCACCTATACTTGTGGGTTATCAAGGCAATTTGCTGGCACCGTTGCCGGGGAGTGAAGCACCTTTGGTATGGAAACTTTCATAGAGTTTGCTGAAATTTATTGTCACTTGTTACTATGGAAAACAAGCCTTTGAGGAGTTTGTTCGGGGTATCTTCACCTCGACCGGAACCACAATTAACTACCCCTCAACCTACTGCACCTACTGAAAATATTGAATATGAAATTCCTTCGGGTATGATAGAACAACTGCTAGCTAACCCTTATGCAGGAGATGGAACCGAACATCCTGATATGCACTTGATATATGTAAAACAAATTTGTGGATTGTTCAAGCTTGCTGGTTTACCCAGGGATGAAGTTATGAAAATGGTTTTCCCTTTATCTTCGAAGGGAAAAGCATTGGCATGGTATAGGCTATGCGATGATATTGGATCTTGGAATTGGAATCGTTTGAAATTGGAGTTCCATCAAAAAAATTATCCTATGCATCTAGTTCATCATGGTCGAAATTATATATATAATTTTGGCCTCGTGAAGGAGAAAGGTATCGCTCTAGCTTGGGGGAGGATGAAGTCAATGTTACATTAATGCCGCAATCATGAGCTCTCAAGAGAAATTATTATCTAGAACTTTTATGCTCGGCTTTCTCGTAATGATCAAACCATGATTGATATCTCTTGTGCTAGTTCTTTTATGAAGAATACTATTGAATTCCGATGGGATCTTTGGAAAGAATCAAATGCAACTCTGAAGATTGGGAACTCGACAAAGGTAAAGAGCCAGGTATTGAACTTAAGTACGATTGTGTTAAATCTTGTATGGATACCGATGCTTTCCAAAAGTTTAGCACTAAATATGGACTTGACTCTGAGATAGTAGCCTCCTTTTGTGAATCATTTGCTACTGATGTTGATCTCCCTAAAGAGAAGTGGTTTAAATATCACCCACCTATTAAACAATAAATTAAAGAACTGGTACCAGTTAAAGAAGAAACTATAATTTATAATGTAGACCCTGTTGTTCCTACTGCTTATATTGAGAAACTATCTTTCCCTATTAGGATAAAGGAACATGCTAAAGTTTCAACTGTGGTTAACAAAATCTATATTAGAACACCTAAACCTGATGAAAAAATTAAAATGAAACCTAGTATTGCTACGGTTAAAGATCTCTTGGAAGAAAATGTAGATGGGCATGTTATTTACTTGTGTGAAGAAGCTGCTAGAATTGCCAAACCTGATAAAAAGGATAAACATAGACCTGTTGTTGGCATGCCCGTTGTCTCAGTTAAAATAGGAGAACACTGTTATCATGGTTTATGTGACATAGGTGCTAGTGTGAGTGCTATTCCTTACACTTTATATCAAGAGATTATGAATGACATAGCACCCGCAGAGATAGAAGACATAAATGTTAATATTAAACTTGCTAATAGAGACACTATATCACCTATTGGGATTGTTAGAGATGTTGAAGTCTTGTGTGGGAAAATAAAATACCTTAATGATTATCTTATTCTTGGTTCCCCACAAGATGACTTTTGTCCCATTATCTTTGGTAGACCTTTCTTGAACACCGTTAATGCTAGAATAGACTGTGAGAAACAAACTGTTAGTGTTAGTTTTGGTGATGACTCTCATGAGTTTATTTTTTCCAAGTTTAGTGGAAAACTTCATGAAAAATAATTGCCTAGTAAAGATGAATTAATTGGTCTTGCTTCTATTGTTGTGCATTCTACTGATCCACTAGAACAATATTTTCTAGACCATGAAAATGATTTACATATGCATGAAGAAATTAAATAGATAAGATTTTCTTTGAACAACGTCCTCTACTTAAACACAATTTGCCTATTGAAACTCTAGGAGGTCCTCCTCCACCTAAAGGTGATCCTGTGTTTGAATTAAAACAATTGCCAGACACTTTGAAATATGCTTATCTTGATGAAAAGAAGATATATCCAGTTATTATCAGAGCTAACCTTTCAGAACATGAAGAAGAAAGATTATTGAAAGTTCTAAGGAAGCACGAAGCTGGTATTGGATACACTCTTGATGATTTAAAGGGCATTAGTCCCACTCTATGTCAGCACAAAATTAATATTGAACCTAATGCTAAACCCGTTGTTGATCACCAACATCGATTAAAGCCGACGATGAAAGAAGTGGTAAGAATGGAAATCTTAAAACTTCTGGAAGCAGGTATAATCTATCCTATAGCTGATAGTAGATGGGTAAGTCTTGTTTATTGTGTCCCTCAGAAAGGAGGTATAATTGTTGTTCCTAATGATAAGAATGAACTTATTCCACAAAGAATTGTTACAGGCTATAGAATGGTAATTGATTTTAGAAAATTAAACAAAGCAACTAGAGAATATCATTATCCTCTGCATTTTATTGATCAAATGCTTGAAAGGTTGTCTAAGAACACACATTTTTGCTTCCTTGATGGATATTATGGCTTTTGACAAATAATTGTTTCTCAACCTGATCGAGAAAATACCAATTTTACTTGTCCCTTTGGAACATATGCTTATAGACGTATGCCTTTCGGTTTATGTAATGCACCTGCTACTTTTTAAAGATGTATGACTGGTATATTCTCTGACTTCTGTGAAAAGATTGTTGAGGTTTTCATGGGTGACTTCTCTGTTTATGGGAAGTCTTTTGATGATTGTTTAAGAAATCTTGATCGAGTTTTGCAGAGATGTGAACAAAAAAATCTTGTCTTGAATTGGAGAAGTGTCACTTTATGGTTAATGAAGGCATTGTCTTGGGTCATAAAATTTCTAAAAGAGGTATTGAAGTTGACAAAGCTAAGGTTGATGCAATTGAGAAAATGCCATATCCCAAAGATGTAAAAGGTATTCGTAGTTTCTTAGGTCATGCTGGTTTCTATAGGAGATTTATCAAAGATTTTTCTAAAATTTCTAGGCCTCTTACGAATCTCTTGCAAAAGGATATTCCTTCTGTTTTTGATGATGATTGTTTAGAAGCCTTTGAAACACTCAAGAAAGCCTTAATTCTGCACCTATTGTTCAACCACGTGATTGGAATTTGCCTTTTGAAATTATGTGTGATGCTAGTGATTATGTTGTTGGTGCTGTTCTAGGACAAAGAGTTGATAAGAAGCAGAATGTTATTCATTATGCTAGTAAAACTCTAGACAATGCTCAACGAAACTATGCTACTACTGAAAAATTATTCTAAGCAGTGGTGTTTGCTTGTGATAAATTTAGACCTTTTGTTGATTCCAAAGTAATTGTTCACACTGATCATGCTGTTATTAAATATCTGATGGAAACGAAAGATGCTAAACCTAGACTTATTCGATGGGTTCTCTTGTTACAAGAATTTGATTTACACATCATTGATAGAAAAGGAGTTGAGAACCCCGTAGCTGATAACTTGTCTAGGCTTGAAAATGTGTCTGGTGACCCACAACCTATTGATGATAGCTTTCCTGATGAGCAGTTAGCTATAATAAATGTTGCTCATAGCACTCCTTGGTATGCTGGTTATGCTAATTACATTGTAGCTAAATATTTACCACCTACCTTTACTTATCAACAAAAGAAGAAAATTCTTCTATGATTTAAGACATTACTTTTGGGATGACCCACATCTTTATAAAGAAGGAGCAGATGGTATTATTAGACGTTGTGTACCTCAGCATGAACAGGAACAAATCCTACGGAAATGTCATTCCGAAGCTTATGGAGGGCATCATGCTGGAGATAGAACTGCTCACAAGGTATTGCAATCTGGATTTTATTGGCCTACTCTCTTCAAGGATGCCCGTAAGTTCGTCTTATCTTGTGATGAATGTCAAAGAATAGGTAATATCCATAAGAGTCAAGAAATTCCTATGAATTATTCATTTGTTGTTGAACCATTTGATGTTTGGGGATTTGATTTCATGGGACCTTTTCCTTCCTCTAATGGGTATACACATGTTTTGGCTGCTATTGATTATGTTACTAAATGGGTAGAAGCTATTCCAACCAGTAGTGCTAATCACAACACCTCTAATAAAATGCTTGAGGAAGTTATTTTCAAGAGGTTTGGAGTCTATAGATACTTAATGACTGATGGTGGTTCACACTTTATTCATGGTGCTTTCCGTAAAATGCTTGCCAAGTATGATGTTAACCATAGAATTGCATCACCTTATCATCCTCAGTCTAGTGGTCAAGTTGAACTTAGATAAATAAAATTAATTTTGTAAAGGACTGTCAATAGGTCCCGGAAGAATTGGTCTAAGAAATTAGATGACGCACTTTGGGCTTATGGAACAACATATAAAAATCCTATGGGTATGTCTCCTTATAAAATGGTTTATGGAAAAGCTTGCCATTTACCTCTTGAGTTAGAGCCTAAAGCATATTGGGCTATCAAAGAACTCAATTATGATTTCAAACTTGCTCGTGAAAACAGATTATTTGATATTAGCTCATTAGATGGATGAAGAACCCAAGCTTATGAAAATGCAAAATTATTCAAATAAAAAGTTAAAAGATGGCATGAAAAAAGAATCCAAAAGCGTGAGTTTAAAGTCGAAGAATCTGTTCTTTTGTATAACTCTCGTTTTAGATTCTTTGTTGGGAAACTCCTCTCAAAATGGGAAGGCCCCTACGTTATCGAGGAGGTTTATCGGTCTGGAGCCATCAAAATAAATGATGCCGAAGGTACTAACCCGAAGGTTGTCAATGGGCAACGAATGAAACATTATATCTCGGGTACGCCCATTAATGTTGAAAGTAATATTATCCAAACTTTGACACCAGAAGAACTCATAAAAGAGTCCTTCCGGAACACTCCAGAATCATGAAAATAAGGAGGTATGTGATACGGTAAGTAAACGGACTCCAAAAAATCCGAAAAAATATTTTTCTATTAGTTTAGGAATATTCAGAAAAATAGGAAAATAAGAAACTTCTAGGAAGCGTACCCTGGTGGGCAAAAGACACCAGGACGCGCCAGGCTTGCCTGGCACACTCCGGTGGGTTGTGCCCACCTGGGACACCTTCCGGACTCCGTTTTTCATCCGTTTTCTTGTTTCCCAAGATAAAAAATCTATATATACTTCTCGAACCAATTAACCACCGTATCGCGGAGAAATCTTCTGTTTTCTTTTCCTTGTTGTTTTCTGTCAGATCCCATCTACCCTGGTGCTCCAAGCTCCTCCAAGGAAAAGTTCTTCAAGAACGTCATCAATCTATATCTGTGGGAGGTGGTGCAGCACCCTCAGGTCATCCAGATGCATGAGGGGGTGCTTCACCTTCGTGATGTGCCATGTCACAAGGGGACGGGAACCATGGAGGCCAGACTTGGAGCTATGGAACAAGATGTCTTCTGATGCAAGGGGATGGTGGAGCATAGACTCAGTGCTAATCACCTCATGATCACGGATCTCTCCCGTGATCTCAAGGTGCATGGAAAGCCCATGAAGGACATCGTCTTCACCCTCAACGAGCAAACCAACTTCCTCCAAAGCCACATCTATGATCTCCAAAACCAAGTCATTGAATATGAGGCGAGGTTTAAAGGTATGAGTTTGGCTGCTAGTTGCAGGACCCATGAGACTCACTCCTCCTCTTATGATGGTGGACCACTGCCATGGAAATCTGAGGACAAGATTTCTTCACCACCACCGCCTTCTTCATCACTAAAATAAAATTGAGTATCGGTTATGGGCACTCCCCTCGGCTTCCACCAAGCTTGGGGGAGGTGCCCCCGTATCGTATCATCCCACTATCTTTTTGCCTTTACTTATTTTAGTTCAATCTTTTGCTTTAGATGAATAAAAGTTTAGTTCGATCCTTTCTTCTTTGAGAGTTTGCTTATTAATCTATCCTTGTAATTGTGTGCGGGATATATAATAAAGTTTAGTTTGATTTCTTCCTTTCTTTATTTTCATGTTGCAATTGAAAGAAATGAAATAAATGAAAAAGATCATAAGCTAATCTTATGGTAGGTGATGACACCACATAAGGAAAAGTACAAGTAGGAAATTTTATTAGAGATTGACAAACATAGAATTAGTCAATGATGCAACTCATGAAAGAATTAATAAGGGAAGAGAATATTCACATATAAATATACTATCCTAGAAATCCTTTTGTGATTGTGAGCCCTCATGAAAATATTATATGAAAAAATTGTTGTTGGACAAGGAAGAAAACTTAATGGTTTATGTTTGTTCATATTCACATAGAAGTCACATTGTCATGGATCCTTTAACATGTTCTGATTGCCCCTATCTTTGCTAGCCAAAAATTCTGCACTAAGTAGAGATACTACTTGTGCATCCAAAAACCCTTAAACCCAAATCTTATTTTCAAGAGTCCAACATACCTACCTAGGGATTGAGCAAGATCCCTCAAGTAAGTTGTCATCAGTGCAAAAAAGCAATAAAAATTGATTCGAAAAGTGTGAGATCATTTAGTGTAAGAGAAAATTGAGCGTTGCATGAACTTGTGATGGTGAAGAATAAAAGTGACAGACTGCATAATAAAGGCCGCTATCACAAGGGGCAATGCAACATGACTTTCTCTGCACTAAGGGGTTCAGCATACAAACAAATAAGCACATGGAAACCTCTGCTTCCCTCTACGAAGGGCCTATCTTTTATTTTTATGTATTTACTTTTATGCAAAGAGTCAAAGTTTTCCTTCTATTCCTTTTTATTTTTCTCCTTTCACAAGCATCATGTGGTGAGGAAAGATCTAGGCACATATGTCTAGTTGAATATAGATAGCATGAGTTATTATTGTTGACACCACCATTGAGGTGAATACGTTGGGAGGTGAAACCATAAGCCCGTATCTTTCTATGTGTCTGGTTGAAACGTTTTGCTCATGTGTACGCGGTGAGTGATAGCAATCATAGAAGACTCTATGATGGTTGAGTATGTGGACTTGCCTAAAGGCTCCTGAAAAGATGATGAATTGTAGTTGCAAAGTTCACTGAGAACATAGTTTGTTGGTTTCCAATAGAGTTTTTCCTTTATATGTCAATAGTGTGATGAATTCTCACTTATTCATGAGAAGTCTATGATAAGAGTTCTATGATAGAAGTCTTATGTTTTGAAGTTTGTTCCTGTTATAATAATGAACATGATGCTTCTATGCCCGTATTTTGTTTTTGTCGACACCTCTCTCTCTAAGCATGTGGACATGTTTTTCGATTTCGGTTTTCGCTTGAGAACAAGGGAGGTCTAACCTTGGGGGAGATGATACGTCCATTTTGCATCATGTTTTCTTACTATTATTTATGATGTTTTTATCCAGCATAATGCTTTTTGGAGTAATTCTAATGCCTTTTCTTTCATAATATGCAAGTTATACACAAAGAGGGAGAATTCCGGCAGCTGGAAATCTGGACCTGGAAAAGCTACGTTAGGCCACCTATTCTGCACAACTCCAAACAAGCTGAAACTTCACGGAGAATTTTTATCAAATATATGATGAATATTGGAGCAAAGAAATACTAGAGGGGGCCGACCAGGTGGGCACAACCCACCTGGGCGTGCCAGCGAGCCCAGGCGCGCCCTGGTGGGTTGTGCTCACCCAGGCCCACCTCTGGTGCCCATATTCTGGTATATAAGTCATTTTGACCTAGAAAAAATAAAGAGAGGACTTTTGGGATGGAGCGCCGCCGTCTCGAGGCGGAACTTGGGCAAGAGCACTTTTTCCCTCCGATGGAGCGATTCCGCTAGGGGAACTTCCCTCCCAGAGGGGAAATCATCGTCATCATCATCACCAACAACTCTCCCGTCCTGGGGAGGGCAATCTCCATCAACATCTTCAACATCACCATCTCATCTCAAACCCTAGTTCATCTCTTGTGTTCAATCTTGTTACCGAAACTATAGATTGGTGCTTGCGGGTGACTAGTAATGTTGATTACATCTTGTAGTTGATTACTATATGGTTTATTTGGTGGAATACTATATGTTCAGATCCTATATGCTATTTAATACCCCTCTGATCTTGAGCATGATTATCATTTGTGGGTAGTTACTTTTGTTCTTGATGTCACAGGAGAAATCATGTTGCAAGTAATCATGTGAACTTGATATTTGTTCGATATTTTGTTAGTACGTATGTTGTGATTCCCTTAGTGGTGTCATGTGAACGTCGACTACATGACACTTCACCATATTTGGGCCTTAGGGATGTATAGTGGAGCAGCAATGAGATGATGGGTTGCGAGAGTGACAGAAGCTTAAACCCCATTATGCGCTATTCCATAAGGGACCGATTGGATCCAAAAGTTTAATGCTATGGTTAGAATTTATTCATAATACTTTTCTCATAGTTGTGGATGCTTGCGGGAGGGTTAATCATAAGTAGGAGAACACCCACATATCAAATTATCAAAGTACCGAACATGAATTAAACCAACATGATGAAAGTGACTAGATGAAAGTCCTGTGTACCCTCAAGAATGCTTTGCTTATCATAAGAGACCGTTTTGGCATGTCCTTTGCCTCAGAAGGATTGGGCTACCTTGCTGCACTTTTGTCACTACTATCTTTACTTGCTCGTTAATAATTACCTTGCTATCAAACTACTCTGTTACTTACAAATTTCAGCACTTGCAGACATCACCTTGCTAAAAACCACTTGTCATTTCCTTCTGCTTTTCGTTGGGTACGACACTCTTACTTATTGAAAAGAGCTACAATTGATCCCCTATACTTATGGGTCATCAACAAGTTCTATAATAAGGCTGATGTGCCCTGGGTCCATCTGATTTGGAACACATATTCCCATTAGAGAGTACCCCATGCCACCACTCTTTATGGTTCCTGAGGGAGTCCTAGATTAGGGGGTGTTCGGATAGCCGGACTATACCTTCGGCCGGACTCCTGGACTCTGAAGATACAAGATTGAAGACTTCGTCCCTGTCCGGAAGGCACTTTCCTTCGCGTGGAAGGCAAGCTTGGTGATACGGATATGTAGATCTCCTACCATTGTAACCGACTCTGTGTAACCCTAGCCCTCTCCGGTGTCTATATAAACCGGAGGGTTTTAGTCCGTAGGACGAAGAACAATCATACCATAGGCTAGCTTCTAGGGTTTAGCCTCTCTGA
The DNA here is from genome assembly GCF_002162155.2 of Triticum dicoccoides. Taxonomy (NCBI): domain Eukaryota; kingdom Viridiplantae; phylum Streptophyta; class Magnoliopsida; order Poales; family Poaceae; genus Triticum; species Triticum dicoccoides. The sequence goes on along the minus strand of NC_041392.1, from coordinate 331,641,629 downwards.
TCTCGTGGTAGATCTACTCTTGTACTACCCATATCATCAATATTAATCAAGCAGGACGTAGGGTTTTACCTCCATCAAGAGGGCCCGAACCTGGGTAAAACATCGTGTCCCCTGCCTCCTGTTACCATCCGCCTAGACGCACAGTTCAGGACGCCCTACCCGAGATCCGCCGGTTTTGACACCGACATTGGTGCTTTCATTGAGAGTTCCTCTGTGTCGTCACTTTTAGGACCGATGGCTTCTCCGATCATCAATAGCGATGCGATCCAGGGTTAGACTTTTCTCCCCGGACAGATCTTCGTATTCGGCGGCTTTGCACTGCGGGCCAATTCGCTTGGTCATCTGGAGCAAATCGAAAGCTACGCCCCTGGCCATCAGGTCAGATTTAGAAGTTTGAACTACACGGCCGACATCTGCGGAGACTTGATCTTCGATGGATTCGAGCCACAGCCGAGCGCGCCGCACTGTCACGATGGGCATGATCTAGCTCTACCGCCGAACAGTGCCCTGGAGGCCGCACCTGTGTCCGCTCCGACCCCTAGCTCGGAGCCGATCACACCAATCGAGGATGGGTGGTTAGACACCGCCTCAGGGGATGCAATCTCTACGGCGATCGAGCCGAACACCAGCCCTATTCTCTGCGAAGCCCGTGACTCCAAGGAGTCGGACTCCTCTCCAGACCCCGAGCCCTCCGCGCCCCGACCGATCGAACCCGATTGGGCTCCGGTCATGGAGTTCACCGCCGCGGACATCTTTCAGCACTCGCCCTTCGGCGATATTCTGAATTCACTAAAGTCTCTCTCTTTATCAGGAGAGCCCTGGCCGGACTATGGTCAGCAAGGTTGGGATGCGGATGATGAAGAAATTCAAAGCCCACCCACCACCCACTTCGTAGCCACTATCGATGATTTAACCGACATGCTCGACTTCGACTCCAAAGACATCGACGGTATGGACGCCGATGCAGGAGATGATCAAGAACCAGCGCCTATAGGGCACTGGAAAGCCACCTTGTCGTATGATATATACATGGTGGACACCCCAAAAGAAGGCAATGGCGATGGAACAGCGGAGGATGACCCCTCCAAGAAGCAGCCTAAGCGCCGGCGTCAGCAGCGCCGCTCTAAATCCCACCAAAACAAAAACAGTGATTCTAGCATGGGAGATAATAACACCCCGGATAGTGCGGAAGACAACCTCCTCCAGCAAGATTCAGCACAGGAGGATAGAGAAGCCAGCCCTCATGAGAGAGCGGCAGACAGAGAGGTCGAGGACGATAATTATATGCCTCCCTCTGTAGACGAGGCAAGCCTCGACGACGACGAATTTGTCGTGCCGGAGGATCTCATCGAACAAGAGCGTTTCAAACGCAGGCTTATGGCCACGGCGAGCAGCCTCAAGAAAAAACAGCAATAGCTTAGAGCTGATCAGGATTTGCTAGCCGACAAATGGACTGAAGTCCTTGCGGCCGAAGAGTATGAACTCGAACGCCCCTCCAAGAGCTACCCAAAGTGCAGGTTGCTACCCCAATTAAAGGAGGAAGCACCTAAACCTACATCACCAGCGCATGATGCGGCCGACCGGCCACCCCGTGGCCGCGACAGAGAGGCCTCTCGGCCCTCCACTCAAGCCGCACCCCGGCGCCGCTCAAAAAATACCAAGGCATGGGAAAATGTGCCAGACCTACGAGATATATTGGAGGACAAGGCAAGGCAAACAAGATCGATGTACGGATCATGTGGGCGCCCGACGGCACGAGACGGTACTCGTCACGCCGGATACAGTAAATCCGGCCGGGCCAAAGACAGTAGACAAAGCTCGTTTGAGCTGCGTCGTGATATAGCCCAATACAGAGGCGCCGCACACCCACTATGCTTCACAGATGAAGTAATGGATCATAAAATCCCCGAGGGTTTCAAACCCGTGAACATCGAATCATACGATGGCACAACAGATCCTGCGGTATGGATCAAGGACTATCTCATTCATATCCACATGGCCCGTGGTGATGAACTACACGCCATCAAATACCTCCCACTCAAGCTTAAAGGACCAGCTCGGCATTGGCTTAACAGCTTGCCAGCAGAATCAATTGGTTGTTGGGAGGACCTGGAAGCCGCATTCCTCGACAATTTCTAGGGCACTTATGTGCGACCACCAGACGCCGATGACCTAAGCCACATAATTCAGCAGCCAGAGGAATCAGCCAGACAATTCTGGACACGGTTCCTAACCAAGAAAAATCAAATCATCGACTGTCCGGACACAGAGGCCCTAGCAGCCTTCAAGCATAACATCCGTGATGAGTGGCTTGCACGACACCTAGGATAGGAAAAGCCGAAATCCATGGCAGCCCTCACGACACTTATGACCCGCTTTTGCACGGGAGAAGACAGCTGGCTAGCTCACAGCAATAACATGACCAAGAGCCCTGGTAATTCAGATACCAAGGACAGCAGTGGCAGGTCGCGTCGCAACAAGCAAAAGCACCGCATTAACGGCGACAATGATGAGGATACGGCAGTTAATGCCGGATTCAGAGGCTCTAAACCCGGTCAGCCGAAAAAGCCATTCAAAATAAATACTCCTGGCCCGTCCAGTTTGGACCGAATACTCGACCGCTCATACCAGATACATGGCACCCCCGAAAAACCAGTTAATCACACCAACAGGGATTGTTGGGTGTTCAAGCAGGCATGCAAGTTAAATGCCGAAAGCAGAGACAAGGGGATGCATAGCGATGATGAGGAGGAGCCCCGGCTGCCGAACAACAGTGGACAGAAAGGTTTTCCCCCACACGTGCGGACGGTGAACATGATATAGGCAACCCACGTCCCCAAGAGGGAGCGGAAGCGTGCGCTAAGGGACGTATACTCAATGGAGCCAGTCGCCCCAAAGTTCAACCCATGGTCTTCCTGCCCGATAACTTTTGATCGAAGGGACCACCCCACTAGCACCCGTCATGGAGGATTCGCCGCATTGGTTCTAGACCCAATTATTGACGGATTTCACCTCACTAGAGTCCTTATGGACGACGGCAGCAGCCTGAACCTGCTTTACCAGGATACAGTGCGGAAAATGGGCATCGATCCCTCGAGGATTAAACCCACTAAAACAACCTTTAAAGGCGTCATACCAGGTGTAGAGGCCAACTGTATAGGCTCAGTTACACTTGAAGTGGTCTTCGGGTCTCCGGATAATTTCCCAAGCGAGGAGTTAATCTTCGACATAGTCTCGTTCCGCAGTGGCTATCACGCATTGCTCGGGCGAACCGCATTTGCCAAGTTCAATGCGGTGCCGCACTACGCATACCTCAAGCTCAAGATGCCAGGCCCTCGAGGAGTCATCACGGTCAATGGAAACACCGAATGCTCTCTCCGAACGGAGGAGCATACGGCGGCTATCGCAGCGGAAGTACAAAGCAGCCTCTCAAGGCATTTCTCCAGTCTGGCCATTAAACGTCTGGACACCATCAAGCACGCCTGGAGTAACCTACAACAAGACCGCCGGGCACGTTCCGAGCAAGCGTAGCAATGCGGCCCCAACCCCAGCCCTCGCAAACTTGCGAAACCAGTGTTGCGTGTACATAACTACGCTCTGGAAATACCATGGGCATAAGGGGAGGGGCACAATCACGGCATGCCCGAAACATGGCTTAAACCGCACTAGGGGCTGCCGACTTTTTCATTTTTTTCTTCCTTTCAGGATTCCACTCTTCGGAAGGCCTGTCCGGCAGTATAATTGCCGCACAAACGATACAACAACCAGGGGAGAAAAAAGCTACGCCGCACTACGGAACTCTAAGGTGGTCTCTATAACGAGCGGTATACCTGTTTCGCATAACATTCCGCAGCTCGCCCCTGGAAAGGACATATTTGATAGTCCCATCTTTTGCTTATCGCACTATTTGTATCGTTCTGCTTTGATCGCAGCTTTTTTAAATAAACAATGCATAGCTTCCGTCTATTATTGCATTACTCTTTTTTACGAATATATGTTCATTAATGACATGTTGCACCTGTACACTTTGGTACGGCCAATACGCCAGGGGCTTAAGTACCCCACAATACGGTGTGAGAAGTCCGAACACTTTCACAAGTGCGGCACCCCGAACTTATAGCATTATATGCATCGGCTCCGAATCATGTCTTGGGTCAATAGTTGGGTTTGCCCGGCTCCTATGTTTTGGTACCTTACGTTCCGTTATATAGGCTAAGGTAGCACTAGGAGAACTACTGCGATTGTGCCCCAGTTGAGCTGGGCTAAGCACCTTAGTAGAGAAAGTTAAAACTGACCGTCATGATGAGGTGAGAGCTGGTCGCTGTTCGAGAGGTTTTCGAGTCCCTAAAGACTTATGCCGCTTAGAGCGAGGAGTCGGCTTTGTCCGTCCTAGGCGTGGATAGCGCCCCGAACTCGGTTTTCCGAACACTAGGGGCTTTGCCGAAATTTAAAATTATAGAATTCTATGGGTAAGTGAGAGTGTTCAAGCATTATAGTCCGATTGCCTTGTTCGTTGTGTTGAGCGCCTCCCTCGAAGGACCCAAGAATGGGAAAAAGAGCGCCCATGTTTATCCCGAACACCCCAGCACTCGTGCCATGGGGGCAAAAGCCGACGACTCACCATCTCTCAAATTTGATAAACGACCGCACATAAGGTAATAATTTAAATTCAAAAAGCATTGCTTAGCGCACATGAACAAGTTTTGAGCGCACAGGACAAAACGAGCGAGTTTACTGAAAAATTACATCCATGGAACATTCATCCGCCACAAGGCGGGCACCCTTCAGAACGCCCTCATAATACATCTCGGGCTTGCGATGCTTCTTGCTCGGCGGTGGCCCGTCCTTCACAAGCTTCTCAGCATACAGCTTGCCCCAGTGCACCTTCGCACGGGCAAGCGCCCTACGGGCACCCTCGATGCATACGGAGCGCTTGATGACTTCGAGCCTTGGACAGGCCTCCACCAGCCGCCTCACCAGCCCGAAGTAGCTCCCAGGCATGGCCTCTCCAGGCCACAGCCGGACTATGAGGCCCTTCATGGCCTGTTCGGCCACCTTATGGAGCTCGACCAGGTGTTTCAGCTGGTCGCTTAAGGGCACCGGGTGTTCGGCCTCAGCATACTGAGACAAGAACACCTTCTCCGTCGAGCTTCCCTCCTCATCTCGGTAGAAGGGCGGCATCCGACACGCTATGGGGCAAGTCTGCGAATGCTCCTGGAGAGCTCCGGATTCGGGTAAGTAACAAGTAATTCACTTTTACGTGCTTGCTTTGCATAAAGAATGCCTTACCCGCCGCTATCTTTTTTATTGCCTCAATCTCCTGGAGGGCCTTCTGGGCTTCGACCTTGGCAGACTTGGCATCTTCAATGGCCGCCACGAGCTCAGACTCTCGCGTCTTCGAGTCAAGCTCCAAACTCTCATGTTTTTTCATGAGAGCCTGGAGCTCTTGCCGCACCTCGCCAACCTGTGTCTCATGCTTCTCCCGCTCGGTGCGCTCCGTGGCCGCCCTCTTCTCGGCCTCGGACAGCGCTTGCTTAAGGGTCGCCACCTCAGTTGTGGCCCTTACAATAGCTGTGTTAATCCTGTCACTTTTTGCAATTGCACCTTTCACATATTTCAATAAGGTATTTCTTACCTTCCTTCTCCTTGAGCTACTGCTTGGCTAGGCCGAGCTCTTGCTCGAACCGCTCGAGGTTCTGCTTCAGCGTGCCCACCTCCGCTGTCAGTGCGGCAGATGCTAGAAGCGAAGCCTACATATGCATATTGACTTACTTTTGTTAGACTCCTGCGAATGCTATTAGATCCTCTATTCGGCTTTTCTTTCCGAACACCGAACAGAGCATCAGGGGCTGCTGTCTATGCGGTAATATTTTTACATATTCCTTACTTACCTCAAAGCCTGTTAGAAGGCTGGCACAGGCTTCAGTCAGTCCGCTCTTGGAGGACTAAACCTTCTGGATCACCGCACTCATAATAGTGCGGTGCTCCTCGTTGATGGAGGCGCCGTTAAGCACCTCTAGCAAATTGTCCGGTGCCTCCGGTTGGACGGAGGTCACCGGCTCGGTAGGCTTGCTCCTCTTGGAAGGAGGCTGCCTACTGGAGTTCGGAACCGTTGAAGGTTCCGGCGCGGTGTCCGGCTCAGAGCCGGACTTAGAGCCCTTGGGGGTTCTATCCCCTTCATGCCTGGAGTCTGGGAGGTCGCCTTGCGGCGCCTCCAGGACCACCTCCTCCTGGCTTGGAACCTGTTGGGACGCCACCTTGGCGTCGTCCGTAGGGTGGGGGGAGGTAGCCGCCGGAAGGGAATTCACATCCGACGAATCCAGGGAGCCTCTCGATGACTCGTCGAGCCCGGCCTTGGGCGGACAGCATAGACATGTTTGACGTAAGGAAAAGCTGTGCAATGGGGCAATATTATGAATCACTCTGGTATCCGGATACTTACGATCTTGCCAGGGGCTTGGCCCTGTGCGGCCACTCCTCTTCACCGTCGTCGGCGTTGGTGGAGTAGTCCGGAGGAGGGGTCTTCCCACTCTTAGACCCTTCGGCCACCCCAGTTGGTGCAGCCTTCCTTTTCTTCCCTCCCCCCGCTGGAGGAGGAGAGGTCTCTTCTTCCTCCTCCTCGTCTTCATGGGAGGAGTGCGCCTTGGAGTCGTCGGATGATGAATCCGACACCTCCGGGCGCCGGGAACTCTTTCGAATCCCCGTGGCCTTCTTCTTCGGCACCATGTAGGGTGCCGGAACCAGCAGCTTCGCCAAGCGAGCGTCCGCTGGGCCTTCGGGCAAAGGAGCCGGACAGTTGATCTGTCCGGACGTCTCCTGCCAATCCTGTCAAAGGTAAGGGAGCTTAGATCCCGCATGGAGTCAAACTATTAAAAACTAATACCCTGTAAAAGGTAAAAATAGCCCACCGCATGAGTGTGACGCTGCGTGCTAAATCCGCGATCCTCGGTACCGGATGCGGGGGCCTCGGCACCCTGAAAAGCACCTTCCAGGCATCTTCGTACGTCGTGTCGAAGAGCCAGCTCAGAGTTCGGTGCTGCGCCGGGTCGAACTCCCACGGGTTGAAATCCCGTTGTTGACACGGGAGGATCCGACGGATGAGCATAACCTGGACTACGTTGACAAGTTTGAGCTTCTTGTCCACCAGGGTTTGGAGGCATGTTTGGAGTCCGGTCAGCTCTCCTTCTTTACCCCACGACAGGCCCATCTCTTTCCAGGAGGTGAGCCGCGTAGGGGGTCCAGATCGAAACTCGGGAGCTACGACCCATTCAGGGTCGCGCGGCTCGGTGATGTAAAACCACCCCGATTGCCACCCCTTTAGGGACTCCACGAAGGAGCCCTCGAGCCATAGGACGTTGGGCATCTTGCCCACCATGGCGCCTCCGCACTCTGCCTGGGTGCCGCGCACCACCTTCAGCTTGACATTGAAAGTCTTGAGCCATAGGCCGAAATGGGGGCAGATGCAGAAGAAAGCCTCGCACACGACGATAAATGCCGAGATATTAAGGACAATGTTTGGGGCCAGATCGTGGAAATCCAGGCCATAGTAGAACATGAGCCCTTGGACAAATGGGTGGAGAGGGAAGCCCAGTCCGTGGAGGAAATGGGGGAGGAACACCACCCTCTCATGGGGCCTGGGGGTGGGGATGAGCTGCCCCTCTTCGGGAAGCCGGTGTTACCAGCCTTCCTCAGCTTTTTGATGTGTCCCTCCGTGACGAAGGAGACCATCCACTTGCCTCCCGCTCCGGACATGGCTGGAGAAGGTTGAGGTGGGGTGTGCGGACTTGGGCGCTGGAGCTCGAGTGCGCGGAAATGGATAGGCAAAGGAGGAAGAAGGCGTGGATGAAAAGGTGGATCCTTATCCCCTTATATGGGTGGACGCGACTATGCATCCCCACCAGCCTGGTAAAACTCGCTTATCTCCCGAGCACCGTAATCAATGGCGCGGTTGGGTTACCCACGCCCGTATTGATGAGAATCCCGGAATAAGGGGACACGATCTCTGCTTTGACAAGACGTGCCAAGGAAACCACCTCGCTAAACGCGCTGAGGTGGGACAGTAAAACGATTCGAATAAAGACTTGGTCGTGGTGTGATGTCACGCTACGGAATACGTCAGCAGATTAGATTTGTGTAAATATTATTCTTTCTATGGCAATATGTGGAAACTTATTTTGCAGAGCCGGACACTACCTTTGTGTTCAAAATCTTCTATGAAGTACTTGGAGGAGGAACCCGCCTTGCAATGCCGAAGACAATCTGCGCGCCGGACTCGTCGTCATTGAAGCCTGGTTCAGGGGCTACTGAGGGAGTCCTGGATTAGGGGGTGTCCGGATAGCCGGACTATATCTTTGGTCGGACTCCTGGACTATGAAGATACAAGATTGAAGACTTTGTCCCATGTCCGGAAGGGACTTTCCTTGGCGTGGAAGGCAAGCTTGGCTATACGGATATGTAGATCTCCTACCATTGTAACCGACTCTGTGTAACCCTATCCCTCTCCGTGTCTATATAAACCGGAGGGTTTTAGTCCGTAGGAAGAAGAACAATCATAGTATAGTCTAGCTTCTAGGGTTTAGCCTCTCTGATCTCGTGGTAGATCTACTCTTGTACTACCCATATCATCAATATTAATCAAGCAGGACATAGAGTTTTACCTCCATCAAGAGGGCCCGAACCTGGGTAAAACATCGTGTCCCTTGCCTCCTGTTACCATCCGCCTAGACGCACAGTTCGGCACCCCCTACCCGAGATCCGCCGGTTTTTGACACCGATAGTTCCTTTTGGTGGAGGGACATCTGCAAGTTAATGGATAAATTTACGTGTCTTCTGTTTAGGTTAATAATGGAGATTTTGTCATCTTCTGGTGTGATTCTAATACCCCCTTGGACTATAGGTTTGAGAGGTTTTTCTCCTATGCAATTGACCCTCTCATATCTGCCTCTGAAGTTTTTGCTTCTCAGGATTTGTCTACTCTATTCCATCTGCCTCTGCCTGAGAGGGATTTTTTGGAACTTCCATTTCTACAGCTGATGCTTCTAAACTCTTAGAGCAATTTGGCCATGAATGATGTGTGGGCCTGGAAAGAGGATAATAAAGTCTACACTTCCAAGAAATATTACACATTCCTTCATAAACACATTGTGTCAAATCCAGTTTTAAAGTGGATCTGGTCCAATTGTTGTACTATGAGGATCAAATTTTTTGCCTGGATTCTTATCATGGACAGATTGAATACCCATGACATGTTGGAAAGGAGATACTGGAATGTCTCTGACTATAATTTTTGTGTTTTATGCCCCACACGAACTACGGAGGATAAATATCACCTCTTCTTCTCTTACAACTTTTGTTGTAGAGTTTGGAACTATTTGCAAATTTATTGGCAAGCTGGGGACAATATGACTACCTTTGCTTATACTGCTACAAGGGAGTTTTAGCATCCATTCTTCTCTAAGGTTGTGTACCTGGCCTGTTGGAATATCTGGTCAGTCAGGAATGACATGGTCTTCAGAAATATCAAACCTTCTTTTAGAAGGTGGAGATCTAGTTTTATATATGATATCTCCCTCCTAGCCCATAGAATTAAGTCCAGATTCAAGGAAGACCTCATTAGATGTATTTCTTTTTTACCTCATTCAGGTTAGTTCTGGCTTAGTAGGCTTCATTAGACCTTTTCTTTTGGGTCTCTTTGGACTCTATAATCCTTGTACATTTGCATTTATTTTCGAATAAAATTTCACTATGGGGGTTTTCCCTACAGTGACAGGTAAAGAAAAAATACCATCTTTCCTGAAATCCCACTCGAAAGAAGACCGCATCCATGAAGTAGACGAACCAACATTGTCAAATGGATCCTCACAATCGCAACGTTACCGGGAACTATCGAGAAGAAGCACAACTGGAAAGAAGCAAACAACTCGGTAAACACATAAGCGTAAACATGGCATGATGCACAACCAAGTATGATGCATGACAAAGTTAAATGTGGGCTAACATGGCAAGAGGTGATGCACAATGATACTACACATCTACGCAAGTGAAATGAGGCCGGAAATGACACATGGAAATTCCGAAAGTTCCCCATATGCAAATTTAGAAATTGGTACTGGTCTGAAATGAACACAATTTTATAGTTGTTAAACATGCAAAGAAAATGCACCCACGTGATTCTACACATTTTTCAAGTCGAGTTACATATGTAGATCATTTAATTCAGAGCTACGGTCTAGAAGATATGAGCGAAACAAGTTTAACATGGAAATATTGCAAAATGCATGCAAACATCAACCAAAGACACTCAAATGATGGATGCAAGAGGACATTATGAAACTAAACAAAAATCTAAGCAAGTTTCATATTGGACATGATCAAAACGGAGCAACGGTTCAATAATTAAAATCAACACGAGTTATACCCCAAATCTGTCCAAAACAGCATGATGCCTACTTGGGAGCAACAAAACATGATTCTAAAGAAACATGATGGGCACAAACTTGATATGCACTTACTGTATAGATAACATGCTTCGATTTTTCTTTAATGTTCAGGTTCATAGGCATCAGGTTAAGTCAATATGATCCATGCAAAATGCAATCACTACAAAAAAATACACTTCCGTGATGTTACGTGTTTGTCATAGTAGGTCACGTTTTTCGTCATGCATGTACATCCATGACAAATTTATGACAGAATCAAGATAGTCATACCTGTGTTGTCGTAGAAGTGTTCCATGACATTACCAAAATTATCATCACGGAAGTGTCCACTTCCATGACGATAAATCATGTGTCATAGAAGTGCTTTTGTCAAGGGTGACCGACACGTGGCATCCACCGTAACGAAACGACGTCATGGTCCGGTTTTGGATTCGATAACCCGTTAATAGCCCCGACCAATGGGGATTTTCCACGTGTAAAATCATCATTGGCTGGAGGAAACATGTGTTGGCTCATTGGACCCAAAGCGCCTATGATACGTCGACACATGGCACGACCCAACAGAGGCCCATTCCTGTGAAAAGGCCGGCACGTTTGACTTGGTCAAAAGGTGGCAGGCAGGCCCACGGCAAGCCTGTGAACGACATGTTCGCATATATCCCATTTACAGCCCGCTAACCCAGGGCCCGTTTACGGCCTATCCGAATTAGGCCCAATAGCATCATCTGGGCCGTCCAATATAATTCCACCCTGTTTTAACTTCCGGTCCATGTATGGCCCATGATGTCTTTCGGCGCATATGAGGCCCTTATTACTCTCGGCCCATTAACGGCCCGTGGTAAAACTGGCCCGTAATGAACAGTGTATCACTTTATACCCATTAACGTCATGTGGTGAAACTGGGTCGTAATGAATAGTGTATCAATTTATACCCATTAACGGCCCATTATTCCGTTGGGCCGTTTATAGCCCATGTTATCTTTCGGCCTTCTCGAGGCCCATTTATTCTTGGGCTCATTTCCACATTCATTTACTTTCGGCCCGTTACTGTCATTTTCTGCTTGTGGCCCAAATTCAGCCCGTGGTTATAGTCGGCCCGTTTGTGGCCCGATAATACGTTGGGCCGTTTTCATGTCAAAAAAATCCGTTGGGCTGTTTTCATAGAGTTATCAAATACGGCCTATTAAGGGCTCATTATTCTCCATGAATAGTACGGCCCATGATTGGCGAAATGATGATACGGCCCATAGAAGGCCCATGGATCCTACGGCCCGTAAAAGGCCCATGAATCGTATGGCCCGTAGAAGGCCCATGGATCCTACGGCCTGTATAGAAGGCCCATGCATCCTACGGCCCGTAGAAGGCCCATGGATCATACGGCCCGCAAGAGGCCCATGGTTACAATAGTCCATGTGTTGCCATGATTAGTCTGGCCTAGTTTCCAAAGATAGGTTATTGTGGCCACTAGAAAAACACAGAAAAAGAACTGCAGTGACTATAAGCAAACAACTACACAAGACAATAAGGAAATAAATAAGCAAGCAATTAACGCTAGCCTATTTTCGCTATTACACATATTACATCCACTGGTCTTCAAAGTTCGCCACCAGTGCAAATATAGGGAACAAAGCAGCATATTACATACATTGGCCATCAAAATTGGCCACCAGTGCAAATAAATGCGACAGCAAAACAAGAGCATAACTGAAACAACTTCAGAAGAGCTCAAGAAACATGGTATCCACCATGTTGGCAATAAGCTTAGCAAGCTTATTAGCTTTGTCCTGTTTGGCGCTAAAATCCTCCAACGCTTGTTGTTGCACCAGAAAGTATGCATCTGAATGCTCCAGGAACTTCCGTAGTCCTTCCGCTTCTTGTCGCAGCTCAGCTGATCGATGTCTTTCAGCTTGTAGTTGAGACTCAAAAAACCGAACTGATTCAGACAGTGAGTTTGAATAGCTCGTGCAAGCGGTAGTGGCCAGTAACTCCAACACTAAACCAAGACAGGACTTTGGGGTTGTCTCACTGTCTTCGAGATAGTCTTCCTTAGTTATTTTATCAGCTTTGTTGGAGACCAACAAGGATGTGTCACTATCCTGAACCTTGTCTACATTACTTCTTTTACCATTGCTTAATAAGGCACTCTTCCTCAATATTTTGTTAGCATTCTAAAATAAGAAACAAGCAGACTCATAACAGTTTAGCATGTACTAGTATATGAAACTCATTTCGGTGAACCAGTCCATTAGTAAGGTGGACAGGATTAAACTATCAAGTCTTCTATTGCCAAGTACTAGTACATAATAAAAGCATCAAACAAACATACATCTATGTCCTATGGTCACTGCATTGTCTTGTCAAATCAAAATAGAGACACGGTTCAAATCATATCAGTTCAAGACAAAGCAGCAGTGAAAGAATACAAAGCATGGGAAACTACACGGCACAACAAGATTTCAGTCGGTTACCATCGGTCTACATGTACAACAACACTATTGGCTCTATTGTGATGCTAGTAATGTGCATGATATGAGAAGTCAACTGTATACACAATTGAAATTGAAATGAACAGGGCTACTGATAAGGGAAAGCCTGTTAAAGAAACATGCGTGAACATACCTGCTGTGCCATTGCAGTTTCGATTGGATCCTTCAATTTAAAAATAAGTTTGTATGAGTAAATACAGTGATACAAGAGCAAAGCAGTATGCACGATAGCAATCATAGTTAAAAAAGGCGCGCCTAAGCGAGCGCTTAAGCGCGCCTAGGCTCTAGGCGTTGGCGAAACGCATTGCGCATAACTACGCTTAATCTGTGCATAACTGCGCATAAGCATGCACTTTGGTCAGTAAAGCGCAAGGTGGTGGAAAAACTCACAATTAACGCCTAGCGCTTTTTTGAACTATGATAGCAATGGAATCTTAAATTAGAAAAGTTGTTCTTCAGGTTTAGGCACTTGTTCTACCTGAACAGAGTACAGTAAGACGCAAGAATATAGTACTTAAAAGTAGAAAATGAGCTCATAGACCTTACCACATTCTTGGTTCGGGACCAGTACAGAACAAGGCGTTCCCAGTCATCGTCCAGTAAATGTGTCTCAGGAGAACATAAGGGGATTTGATGAGTTTCTTTGCCGGTGAAGTACGTTTTCTTCAGGTAATTCCGATACTGCCATCAAGCATTCTTGAAGAAAGCAGAGGTATTAGCACAGGTTACCTCATCCTGAGTTTCCAAATTGGTCCTTCTCTATAGAGAAAAATGGGAAAATTTGCTGTATTATAACCATCATGGAGGTAGGATGTATGGGACAAAGCAAAGTAATTGCCATGAATAACATTACTTACACATAACTCCTGGACAAACACCTGCAACTGGCATTTTCCTTCATCTTCAGTATAATATTTCCAAGATGGGAAGATATGCACATACGACTTAACAACATCAAATGTGATAGATGCTAAACTACGACTAGTTGGTTGTGCTTCCTCCACAGGAATAGGTGTACTAACTAGTGGAGTTGGGGTTCGCTGTGGTAGTACTGGACCTTTGGGCACTGGAGCTGCCTTACTAACTGCTCTTGTTTGGGAGCTCTGTGGTGGAGATGGTGCTGTATCAACAGGGACTGGTTACTATCTGCTGGGGTGGGGGTTAGATTGGGTGAAGGTGGTTCTCTGTCCATCGCAGTAGGGGTACAATATGCGAGAGTTTGGGTTATGTGTGGTAGGGCTGGTTCTCGTGCATGTACAACTGGGGTGCTATCTCCACCAAGAGGTAGCACTGTTTTATTTGAAGACCGTGTTTTTAGTCCGCTAGATGCTGGCATCACCCGCTCCAATTCAAATGGCTAATAAACAGGAAACATAGTTGAATGTACAGACATTGTATGAGAGACAGATGCAATAGATAATGTGGAAAAAAAGAGGTCATGAAATAGTTGACACATATATTGTTTAACTAAAATGGATTGCATAACACAATTTCACATATATGATGTCTATCTAAACTGGATAGCATAACATAACTTAATTCAAAGATATGATGAATAACTAAACAGGATCGCATGACATAATTCACCTACATGTTATCTATGTAATCGGGATCGCATCATTTAATTCACATATGTGATTTATATGCTAAACAGAGGGCATTAGATATGATGTCTGAACTAAGAACATGGTGCTGAATATTGTGTTTATGATGTCTAATCTATGCAATGCAAGACACCATATGCATGATATGATCAGTATAACCATGCCAAGTTAGAGCATACACCTCAGTGGGGGAATAGGACTGGTCATCTATCTCTGAATCCATCTCTGAGGAGCTATCGGGACCCAACAAGAGATCTGCTTTGACAGGTAGCACTGTCTGCTCTGAAGTCCTTGTTTTCACTCCAGATTTTTCAATCTCCCACCCAAATGACTAATTCACAGGAAGAGTAGTTTAATGTACAAACATTGTCGACAAATGGAAATGTAATGAAGAAAAGGATGGGCAAGATATCATTCAAATATATGATGCCTGATTAAATAGGATGGCATTGCACATTTCACGTATATTATGGCTGGCTAAAAGACATGAGACTGCACAATTCCCATATATGATATAGAAAGTAAACAGGTGGCATTACAGAACATGTCTAAACTAAGCAGATGACATATATGATGTCAAAAGTAGGCACTACAAAGCAACATATGCATGATATGACTAACATCATCATGCCAAGGTAGAGCAAACACCTTGGGGGGTAAATAGGAGTGGTCAGCGGCGTCTGAATCCGCCTCAGAACAGATATCTTCCTCTGGATTGCAATCTGGAGAGGGGTGGGGAGGGTTTGCCATTGAACCCACCATGGAGCGATGTCTGCACGAGATTGTATTGCCGTGCAAAACTCTTCTCTTTTTCTCTACATGGTTAGCATGACTGTGTACAATATCTGACATGCATACGAAAAAAATATGGTGAGATTATGTCAGGAGAGCATACAGAAATTTAGAGTGATGGTAACAACCAGTGGATGGATCCAAAAATAATGATAGCAGGCTGTTGATTGCTTTAATTTAATAAAAAGACAGATGATGATTGCTTTACTATTTGTTTCCCACCCAAGATGAACAACATAGGCATACCCTAGGTGAACCAGATATTAGACAGAGATACTATTCATTGCTTCCTTGATATGTGCCCCACAACTAATTTAGAACTCAAGTTTGAACATTAATTTAGACCTGACTTGGAGTCCAAGAGGTGAATAGGACGATAAAGTAGCAGGTAATTTTAAGCAATGCATAACATAAGCAGAATCAAAAGAGTGCAACCTCTCCTGTGGACCCGTGTACTCCTCCGGTTCATCTGTCGAGTCAATGATGGTGATGCCGTTGCGGTGGGTGCCGGCGGTAGGGAAGGAGATCTGAGGCAGCGAAAGACGGCCAGGAGTCATGATGCCTGGTTTGGTGGATGTTTCTGTCGCTGGAGCACCTCAGGTGAGGTGGACGACATCGCGACAGGAGCAGGACAAACCACACAAAGTTCCCTTCGACACCTACCTGTAACTGAAGTACTTCTGTAAGGGCTCATTTGGCTTGCATGATTCTAAAAATGCAGGGATAGGAAAACACCGGATGTCTGCATGACATTGTATTGCCATGCAAAACTCTTCTCTGTTTCTCTACATGTTCAGCATGACTTTGTACAATATCTGACATGCATACGAAAAAAATATGGTGACATTATGTAGGAGAGCATGCAGAAATTTAGAGTGATGGTAACAACCAGTGGATGGATCCAAAAATAATGATAGCAGGCTGATGATTGCTTTAATTTAATAAAAAGACAGATGATGATTGCTTTACTATTTGTTTCCCACCCAAGATGAAGATAGGCATACCCTAGGTGAACCAGATATTAGACAAAGATACTATTCATTGCTTCCTCGATATGTGCCCCACAAATAATTTAGAACTCAAGTTTGAACATTAATTTAGACCTAATTTAGAGTCCAAGAGGTGAACAGGACGATAAAGTAGGAGGTAATTTTAAGCAATGCATAACATAAGCAGAATCAAAAAGAGTGCAACCTCTCTTGTGGACCCGTGTACTCCTTAGGTTCATCTGCCGAGTCGATGATGGTGATGCCATTGCGGTGGGTGCCGGCGGCAGGGAAGGAGATCTGAGGCGGCGAAAGATGGCCAGGAGTCGTGATGTCTGATTTTGTGGATGTTTCTGTCGATGGAGCACCTCAGGTGAGGTGGACGACATCACGGCAGGAGCATGACAAACCACACAAAGTTCCCTTTGACACCTACCTATAACTGAAGTAATTCTGTAAGGGCTCATTTGGCTTGCATGATTCTAAAAATGCAGGGATAGGAAAAACACCGGAATAGGATAGGAGTGCACATGGTAAATAGAGCATTTGTAAACACATGATTTCTGTCAACTTGGGTGTTTGGTTTACAGGAATTGGAAGAGCAGAGGAATGCAAAGAAACATGGCCAAAATAAAGTTAAACCATATGAAAGCGTGTACAGTTAGAATGTTATTCTGCCACTAATGCACTTGGTCTTGTTTTCATGCATAGGATTTTGAAAAGTAGGTCCATCCTTGCTTCATTCCTTTCAACAAAATGCATGAATAATTGAATAGTAGAGTGCCATTGGAAAATTCCCTATTGCTATGTTTTTCTGTCGAACCAAAATAGCCCTAATGGATCGACATGAATGTATAGTAATAAGTGATGCAACAAGTGTACAACCTCTTTGTCGTGCCCGTGTTGACCTCAACATCATTGGGTTGGTCGCTAAAGCAGTTGAGGCAGAGGTGGTTGTCGAAGGTGTGGAGGAAGATCTGAGGAATCTGTAGACGGCGTCCAGGGCACTGCTCTATTGTGATGGATCGTTCTGTCATTGGAGTAGCCCCGGTGAGTCGTAAGACGTCAAGGCTGAAGCAGCACAAGACAGACATCAGCAATCTCAAGTGGGATTCTAATAACATCTCCAATAGATGATGTAAAATAGATGTAAATTTTACATCACCAAAAAACACCTGACTACAACAGATGAGGTAAAAACTGTTGACTCTGAACTTAACTATCGAAACTAAAATTTACTGTGGAATCTGAATATTACTATCGAAACTGAACACAATGGTACCAGAGAGGCACTTGACATGTAGTTTAGGGAGGGCCTGCAGTTCATCTTCAACCTGCACCCCCTGAGCCACCAGCCACCACCGGTGGAACCGCCGGTCCCAGTGCCGCCTCGCCGCCCCGAAACAACTCCCCACCGCCGGTCCACCGCTGCCCCGACCAGCCCTATAGGCCCCACGCCCCCACCCTGAACCCTAAGATAGATAGTGGGGTACCTCTCCGGTGAGCCCCCGTCCCCGCCGCGGGTGGTTGTTCCTTAACTCCGGCGAGCCGCCC
>NC_041392.1:331620773-331623335 GCF_002162155.2 Triticum dicoccoides | reverse complement strand
AATCGACTGACCCAAAAGTCGACTCAGTCGACTGAACTATAGCTTAATCGGAGTAGACCAGCACCACGAGCGAGGGGGAGGGCAGCAGCAGCGCGAGCGAGCAAGAGCCGGAGTAGCAGCAGTTGGGCGATCGAGCGAGAGTCGGAGTAGGAGTAGCAGCGCGAGCGAGCGAGCGAGAGCCAGAGCAGCAGCTGCTGGGCGAGTGAGAGCCGGAGCAGCAGCAGCAGATCCGGCTGGTATGGACGCTGCCGCCGAAGGGGCCTCGCATTGGGGGAGAGCCGCCATGGAGATGTCGCCCGCGGCGCTGGCTTCAAGGTAGCCGCTCCATGGGAGTGCGGGATGGAGCACCGTCAGCGACGGGAGGTCGAGCTAAGGACAAGGTGCGATGCGATGAGTGTACAACCTCTTTGGTGGCGCCGAGTAGGCCTCGGCTTCATCCGAGGAGTCGGTGAGGATGCTGCGGTTCCGGTGGAGCAGGTTAAGGCGGCGCTGTGGGGATGGAGCAGCTGCGGTAGACGATGCGATCGTCGGAGCAGCTCCTTGGAGGTGGAGGATGGGGCGACTGAACTGGCAGGGAGGTGGACAAGGGACGTCGAGCTATTGCGGTGGACGACGTCGTCGGGGAAGAGGCTCCGGCTGGGCAGCGGTGAGGTGGCGTACGGAGGAGGGTGGGGTTTTGCGGCTGGAGCGGAGAGGTTATGGCAGCCTAGGATTTTGAATGGCAAAAGGAGGCGATGGGAGGGGGTGAACCATGACTTAGGGATGCGCTTGTCCAAAATGTAGGGTGTGTTACAAGAGTCCCCCGCACCGATTTGAACTAGCGGCCCTTTCGGCTCAGGGTTAGAAGGGGGATTTCTTGTGTCGGGGTTTGGCAGCTGGAGGGAGTTTTCGCGTGCATTGTAATTTTGGGATAGCAAGGCGCGGGTTGTGAAGGCGCCAGTTTTGGGAGCACAATATTTGAATTTTCGGGATATAACAAGGCACGGGTTGAATTTTAGGGACAAGCCTAACCTGTAATATTGTACTTGTACGTACCAAATCAATTCGCACTTCCCTCAACCAAAAAGAAAACGAAAAAAATAAAACTATTCACACCACACAAAGAGAGAGTCTTGCCCCATTTTACTATAAAAATGCTATTTAAAGCTACTCATACCAACAATTTAGTGCAATTAAATGCTATTCGGTAGTATGAATCCATGTTATGTCCAATTAAAAAAATTCGCTTGTTGTATAATGCATGTAACCTACTAATACCAACATTTTAGTGCATTCAAAATGTCTATACTACCGCTGCAATTCGAACTAAATTTGAATTTGTTTCTCTATTTCAATAACAATCTACAATCATGATTGTTGCCTACTTCAACCATCATTCGTGTATTACCTTAATAACACACCACATGATTACTATAGAGATAGATATGAACTATGTGTACTACATGAACTCGAATTCTATTTTTTGAATACACTTGATGTTGAGTCCAAATAATAGTACATTTGATGTACTAACTATATATACATAATCTAAACCATGTTCCATACGTGTACACCGTGTTTACCACACATAGTATAGTGCCCCGCCCCATACATTATGACAAGTATTTAGACCTGAGCTGCAAAAGCCACACATTAGCCCAAATTATGATCAATGTTCTATATGTTATATGTAGTACTAGCAAGATGCCCATGTGTTCCACAGAACATCAACATGATCAAGGGGTGGCCTAATTTGCAAATATGGAGAGGGGTGTGGGTATCTTTTTTCAAAATTGACATAGTTTCCTTCCTATCCGTCAGATATAAATCGGATGGCCTATATTGCAGGATGGCACCATCATCAACAACTCCATTTTTTATAAGAGTAGAGATAAAATATATTATATGTAGTATAACATGTTCATAACCACACCATGTGTATCACCGTTATATATATTCACACATGCGTCGGTTTAAAACACTATGATACATTCTTCAAATATCCGAATTCGCTTTTTATAATGAAGTATGATCCTCTATTCGTCTTTTACACCCACACAATCGTCTTATCTTTGTAGCTAGCTAGCGCTAACTTTCTCTCGTGCATGCAGACGCCAGCATCCCTCTAACCCTCCCTCGGCATTCTCTAGCTCCATCGCGCAAATTTGTCTTTTCACTTCAGGTCGTTCACCCACGGTGTGTGTAGGCCCCCCAGCTCCTTCTTTACGGCACACATCGATCAATATGCCTCTCTATCCAGGTGTGCCTAGCACAAAACACAAGCTTGCCCACTTCTCTTATCACCATCCATGCCTCACTCCCACCACTCTTTTCATCGATCTCGTACTCGCACACTTCTCCCCCTCGATATAGTATGACTCTCGCAACACTTCCTAGATGCATCCCTCTCTCTCTATCCTTCCCATCGTGCCTCATTTGCTTCTAACACACACAAGCATGTATACTGATCGATCTCCCAACATATACCTAGGTCAACTATAACTATCCCCCCCATCGATCGACATACCTCACAAGTTATGTCTCTCCTTTCTCTGACAAAGGGCGATTGATCTTCCTATGTAG
>NC_041392.1:331606548-331620382 GCF_002162155.2 Triticum dicoccoides | reverse complement strand
TGCAGGCGTGCCCTCCGGTTGTCTAGCAAGCCTATCCCACCATTTGTTAGAAGCAACTCCACTACCACCCCTCCAGCACTCTAGCTCTGTCTCTCTCCCAACATTATTCCTCTCCTACACATATGCATGGACACCGATCGATCTCCCTTAATACATGAGGTAGATCGATCTGCCTTAATACATGAGGTAGGCCTCTCTCCTCCTCCACACATATACCAGCCATTGTACCTCTATAGTTAATTAGGCCTCCCTCCCCCCTACCAGACACCGATAGTCGAGCGCTGTAGGTAGGTATCCATGCCACAGAGAAAAACTACACCTGTCCCCTCTCATGTTCCAGTAGGCCAGCCACTCTATATCTTTGACGTGGGCACACACAAATTCGATGGCACTCTTTATCGATCACGCGCGCACACACACACACATCATCATCCCTCTCTTCGATTCTATGGACACCTCAAGTCGATGATACCTCCACTCTCTTCTTGTGGATCGCCCCCTCTCTATATATGATATATCGAGGACTCTATTTCCACACACATTGCATATGTTACATTTTTTGATTGACCCCACCCCCACCCCGCCCCCCAAAAAAACACTCACGAACCCACACACTATATCTCTCTACGTTTGTATATCTCTCACACAACCCCACGTAGGTGGTGTACGTATACAAGAAGAGAATAGGTGCACCGTGCATGTACTCATGCTTTGTGCCCACCCACACCCGCGCGGGTACACGGTGGAGCTCATTTCTATATGAAATGGCAGCCCACATGCTAATTTGAACGCGTGTCGCGGTTGTTTACCTACGGAGGTCATGTACCACGCGTGGTTTGTCTCTCTTCAGAGTATCTCACAATGGATCCTGCCTGCATGGTTTGTCTCTCTTCATAGTATCTCACACAAGGCTGCAGTGGCCTCTCTCTCTCACCGTTGGTCACTGATCCGGCCGCATCCCATCCACCAGCGGAAATGGAGGACGTGCATCATTTCTCCATTCGACAGCGCCGAGGCAGCACGTCTCGATCTGCGGTACACGTCGTTCCCTCTGACCAAGCTCCGGCCGCCGCCGCTCACCTAGTTACATCCCGATGACCTCCAGGTATCCCCTCCGGCCTTGCTCCACTGCCCATCTTCACACGTAGCTGCATGTGGATCTTCCATAGTTCTTTGCCCAAAACGTATCTCGTCCGGCATACTTTCCATATTGCAATCTCGTCCTCACACCGTTTTATACAAACACAATTGTGTTGTTATCTTCCCTTAGGACAAGAAATATGCTTCTTTTTTGTCGTCGCATGTGTCATCAACTGTTATTGGCCAGTAATTGTTTCCTATCTACCACTTTTTTGCAAACAGGGCTATCCATTTCACCTCGATGCTATTGCGACCTTTTGGTGAACTGCACAAATCACTTTTTTCTTAAGAGTGTTTTGTGCAGTTCTACCAAAATGTCACACGGGCAACGTCTGTACATTTCATTGCGACTGCACAAAGGGAGATTGGTTTTGCTCTATCCTCCTCATCCAACTCCGAGCCTAATCTTCTCCAACTAGTTAGTCTTAAGAGAGACTACAAAGGTGACCGGCTTCTATTTGTGTGTTTATTGTTTCATCAGCAGTCCTCTATTATCGTAATCACACTTAATATCTTTGGAACAGGGGCGCTCAGCTCTAATTTAGTGGAACTGCACAAAATGATCGGAATGTTGCATGCTCCAGACAACTACTTCTTTTCCCAACATTCCTTGTTGATTTATACAGAGCTGGGGGGACGTTGCTGCCAATGAAAGCATGGATCAATTTTAATTTAATACCTTCTCACAACTTTGTCTTTAATTGTGATGTAAATATTAGCTCTGATTAGCAAGGAAGTTAGTTTTTTATTGTTTCCGAGCATCGATGGCAAGACACACGAAACAAAAGTTGAAAGCTCACACCATTGTACAATTTCATGTCGCAGGAAAATTATTTGTATAGTACGTCAATTATGTAAACAAATGCTGGAAGTTTGATAGCATTGCCAGAAGCCTCTTCGGCATCCGGGTCGATGTGCCATGCACAAAATTATACTCCTTCATTCCTAAATATTTTTCTTTTTACAAATTTCAAATGGGCATATTTTAGAGTGTAGATTCACTCATTTTGCTTCGTATGTGTACTCCCCCCGTTCCTAAATATTTGTCTTTCAAGAGATTTCAAAAAGTGACTACATATGGAGAAAAATGAGTGAATCTACACTCTAAAATATGTCTATATAGTTCCGTATGTAGTCCATTTGAATCTCTAAAAAGACAAATATTTGAGTAGTCACTCGTTGAAATCTTTAGAAAGACAAAAACTCCGGAGTATATTTAAGAACCGAGGGGGTAGTGCACAACCGCATGGGAGACTCAGACCGGTCGTTGCGCCGAATTAATAGTGAGTAATGAGCAGTCAAATCATAAGCCCCACCTTTCCCACTGTAAGTTGCTCGGAAGAAGCAACCATCAATACGCTCTTCTTTGAATCCGCTCATACTACTCCATCCGTAACTATTTATAGAGCGCGCTTCAGAAAAAGAGAAAATCTCTGGGACCAAGGCGACTAGAGATCGGCCTGAAAAATAGCATTGGTAGTTATAGCACAACATCTATTACTAGAGGAAATAATGCGTACACACATGCATGTAGTGCTTCCACCCCGGGTAGACACATGCATGCACTTACTCCACTCCGTAGTACTACATCGAGAGAAAATTGTGGTTACCACACCCTAAATAATTGAGCATTAAACCAAACGCGTCTAAAGTCTCTCTGGTGGTGGAAATGCATTGAGAGAAATGCATCATAATGAAGCACGCCCTCTAAACTGTGACGGAGGGAGGAGTAGTATGAAGGTGCAAAACCAAGTACGCGTATGGCCAGTCGGTCAACACACCTCCTCTTGGCATATCACTGACATGTGGGACCGGAGTGTGAGCAAACCGATCTCAATTGACAGCAAAATGGCCAACCCGCTGTTCCTTGAGAGATACAAGGAACGAGAACACACAGACAGGCTCGCACAGAGGCCAAGATATATTCGAGCATGGTTGATCGGTATCATCATTACATGTTGGGCTGCTGTTTTCCGCCCTTCTCCGGAATAAATGTGTACTTTATCAGAGATTAAAAAAATAATAGTACAGAGGCTCCACCATGCGGTTCTAGTAGTAGTACTACTCGTACTACTAAACCTTGCGCTTGGCTCTTCGCCTCTTCGTGAAGTCGAACAATGATGGTACTCCACATGTTCGGTACTACAGTGTATGCCTCTGGCAATCTGACACCGAATGAACGGATGCATGTCCACTGCCTGGGCGAGTGTACGCTGCATTAGTCAAAAGGCATAAGCAAGCTTCACCTTGTCCTGCAAGCTTCTCCTTGTCCTGCAAGCTTCTCCTTGTTCTGCGAGTTGACGGGACACACCAACAAGTAGTGCTAGTCCATACTCCCTCATTTCCATTTAATTTGGCTTAATCTTTATTGCGGGTAAATGAGAGAGCTTTATTAATATATAAGCATTCTTAGGATGATCAGCCAAGACACTGGTCACTAGGAAGCGAGGTACCCCACAAAAAAAGAAGCAGGAAGTGTGGTGTTTCATCAAACCAACTCTCAGCCACATTCAAAGTGCAGCAAGCACGGTTCGCACAAAGATGTGCCGAAAGGTTTGCTGACCTGTTTACATGCTGAATAACAAAAAAATAGGAAATATTAACGAGCGCTCCTATTTGTAACAGGATATGAGCCAGAATTAAGCGAGAATTGTGGTGAGTGTTCCATGCAGTCAACTTCCATTATCACATGCGAGAACCCTCGAAGAGAACCAAATGTGTTGAAGATTGCCTTATCACATTTTAAAAATATAATAAGATTGCAGACGCTCCTCCATCCGGTTCCTAGTACTACCTCTATAGACTATAGTAGTAGTACTAGTACTAGTAAAATTTGCGCTTGGTTGTTCACCTCTTCGGGAAGTGAAACAATAATAGTACTACTAGTACTAGTATAGTGTATGCTTCTGGCAATCTGACACCGAATTAACTGTTGCACGTCCACCGCCTGAGCGAAGGACAGCTTGCATTAGTCAAAAGTTTCTCCTTGTCCTGCGAGCCACCGTGCGCAAGCTTCTCCCGTCCTACAAGCTTCTCCTCGTTCGGCAAGTTGACGGGACACAGCAAAGTAATGCTAGTCCATACTGCCTCCTCTCCGGTTAATATGGATTAATTTCAAACAAGATAAATACACTGTCTGTCACTGTATATTTGTAAAAATACGGTTAGTGGACTTCATAATACGCTCATTGCGCTCAATATATACATTTTCCGGTGTTTATACGGTCACTAGCTCACCCTGGCTGAGTATGTGTGTGCATGCACGTGTAGGTTGAGCACTTGAGCATGACTGTCTGTGTTCCGTCGTGTGCTCGGACATGCATTCATTAGGGCGTCGCGCGTGTTTTTGCGTCCATGTGTACGTGTGATTGTTGCATACACGTCGGGGGAGTACGTGTAGGGCCACTAAAGGAGCAGTCAAATCACACGGTAAGTTAGGCGGAAGAAGCAACCATCATTTCACTCTTCAATGACACGTACACAATATAAAATGGTTGATATGGAGAGATAAACAAAACCACTATATATACACTAGCAGGAGCCTAAGCTACACGCCTGCTTTCTTGGGTTGCTCTCTTCACAAGCATAGAGCGATGGTGGCCACACCGCGGGTCACATATCTGGCCTGATACCGCAGCTGGGGGAAGGGAACAATGTTGTGCGTAGACGCGTCGACATCGGCGAGGGAGAAAATCCACAGTCGGTGTGTCCCAATCGAGGGTCACCACGGTATGGGCCGATGTCGCGTCCCAACCGCCCTTCTAGCTACAACCCGATGACCCAGGTAGTCCATCTTCCTTTTGGAGCCGGCTTGCTCCACTGCCGCAGCTCCACACGTAGCTCCATCTCCATGTCACTTTGTTGGTCGAAAAGGAATGAAAATGGAGTGGAAAGTTTCCGTTTTTCTAGAGAAAAAATGGAAACGGAGAGAAACCAATGTTCTCTTTCGTTGGATCGCGCCATCGAGAAAAACCAATGTTTAAATCACGTCTGTCGCGTTTGTGTCTCACCCTCCTCCAGGGCTCAACCCCACACGGTCGCTCGGCATGCCACTCACCACAAACCGAGTAGACGATAACTTTCCCGCCTGCTTGTCGATGGATCGCGCCATGGAGTACTAGTACTACTGGAAGAGATTGACGAGTTGGGGAGGACAGCTAGCTGTAGCACGGACTCCCAATAACTTTTTACATGCATGTTGTGGCCGGCTATTGCGACCTTTGAACCGGAGCAGTCGCGTGCACCAGGAAGCGGCACGGGCAACACTCTCTTGGCTGGCGCGCCGCTTCAATGCCGGCGCCAGTGAGAGGTCAGGTCCGCTCTGCCCGGGCATGAATGCGGCATTGACCGTTTCGGGCGGGAAGCACGTGCGGGTGATGAAGAGGGTTCGGATTGGTCAGGAGCAGCCGTGGCAGCGGTCAGGACACCCGCAAACAATAGATGATGTACATTAATATTGCCGCGTATATAATTAACAATATAAATAATGTGCCAGTTGGACAAATATGATTGGAGATGGAGATGGAAATGGAATTTTACATAAACACGGATATGCATGTCTATGTCTATGTGTGTGTGCGCGACGACTCTCGCGACCTGGAAGCGGGGGCGTGTTTTTGATCGAGTTTTCTTTCTTGGTACGTTAAAAAATTGTCTGCCAGTTTTTGTTTCTTTTTTCTGGGAACGCGCGTATTCTATTTAAAACCACTGCTATGGAGAGATTATTTTACTCCATTATAGCGTCTTGTTTGATAGAATTTCTCGCGTCTCGCTCTCTCACCCTCTCCATATCAAAACAAGATGACAATGTCCACACTATCTATCTCCTCACCGGTGGTCATAGATCCAGCCGAATCCCGTTCGCTGCGGGAAGTGAGGAGGTGTAGCGTTGACGTTGTCGTCGTCGGTGATGGAGGAAGTCGATGTGCACCATCCTCTCGGAGCCGGCGCTGGCGCAGACGAAGGTCCTCCGCGCCCTTGTTCACTGCCGTCGTGTGGGCAGATGATGCCCGCCCGCCTAATCGACATCTCGCCCACCTGAGGTATAACTTCTTGTACTGGTCCAGCTCCCTAGGTCGCTGCATGCGGGTTTTCTTCTATGAGACTACTCCCCAGCTCCCCATGTATAGTAGCCAGGGTTCGTCGACAGGTCCAACATCACCTACTATTATAGAGGAAATGCCACTCGAAATGTTGTCCCGATTTATGCCTCGGTGGAGGTATACATTTTGTTTCGACAAAAAGTACATGGTGGTTGTGCGGTCATTGTCCATATGCTCCTATTGCTGTTGCTAATCTAATACTATCACTGGTTAAATGAAGAAATGCTTTTTTCTCGGGTATCATGGTTTAGTTCCCATCAAGATAATCATGATGCTTCTATTTGTTGTTGTACTTTTCATAATTCATATTGACAATTGAGATGTCATTGTTAATCTTGTAAAACAAAGTAACAACACTATATCCCTTTTTGTATTTTTGGAAATAGTGATGCGTATATCCATACCCGGGCATGTCTTCCCTCAATTTTAGTGGAACTGCACAAAATTGGATGGCCATTGTTGTTCCGCCTCACTATCCTTTGCCACATGGTTCTTCCTGCCTCGAGCTTGACTACTGAGAAGAAACAGACCACAGTGAGGATTTGTCGAACTTCATAGGTGCCTCACACAAACTTGATGCCAAATTGATGATGCATCACCACAATTGTAAGGAACCCAACTCTTTGTTGAAAATGGAAAGAAATTGGGGCTTCGGGTAGTTTGTGCAGGACTAGATTTGCTGCCCTTACATCGGAAAAAGTTTCAAAGAGAACAAATATGGGACCAATGCAGATATGCTGCTTGGCTACATACTCTGCATCACCCATTTATACGTGTCGACGCACATGGTGCTGGCATGTCCCATGTCCCATCCACATGATCGTGCAGTGTGTTTTGAGATGTTGTGCTACTTGTATTGGTACTGTTTTAAATAAATGTTGAATTGAAGCTATTTTATTTTAAGCAATGCCACTCTCAGAATTAACTGCTGAACTATTTTAAGAGAATTTCTCTGTTAATATGAATCAATGCAACCGTTTTAGAAATGCTACTATCCTATACTTTGTTTTCCATCAAGATAAGGTAGATGCTTCTTTTTGTGGCCGCATGTTTCATCCCCCTTTATTGGCAGTAATTGTTTCCTTTTTTGCCTCTGTTAAATCAGGGATATCTATTCAACTTGTTGCTATAGCAAACTTAAATGTCTCACCGGCGACTTTACTTGATTTCAGAGTAACTGCACAAAACGAGATTGGATTTCCTATTCGTGTTGGCAGATTCGTACGCGATCTTGCGTGTGTTATGACAGGTTGGTACTTGCCTTCATCCACATGATCGTGCAGTGTGTTTTGAGATGTTGTGCTACTGGTATTGGTACTGTTTTAAATAAATGTTGAATTGAAGCTATTATATTGTTGTCTTTTCCCATTAAGTAGTGAACAAAAATGG
Source organism: Triticum dicoccoides (assembly GCF_002162155.2). Taxonomy (NCBI): domain Eukaryota; kingdom Viridiplantae; phylum Streptophyta; class Magnoliopsida; order Poales; family Poaceae; genus Triticum; species Triticum dicoccoides. Next base: position 331,612,751 of record NC_041392.1, on the reverse strand, counting down.
GACCAACCCAGACATTATGCTTGTTTCTTTGTTACAACAAACTTTGCATCACCCCCTTTATAAGTAGATGGAAGCACATGTTGTTGTTGTGCCCACTCTCCCCTGTTACTCTTTATGCTTTTTGTTAATCTAATGCCGCTGGTAAAATTAAGCAATGCCACTCCCAGAATTAACTACTGAATCTTATTTCAAAACTGCAGCATTTCTTAGGGATTGGCGGGATTACCATTTTTTGGCCGCATGTTTCATCCTCCTTTATTGGCAGTGATTGATTCCTTTTTTGCCTCTGTTAAAACAGGGATATCTATTCAACTTGTTGTTATTGCGACATTTTGCTTCACTTAATTTTGGTGGAACTGCACAAAATGAGACCAGATTTCCATATATGTGTTGAGATCTCTTTTAGATCCACCTCAGGCGTTGTTTCAAATCTTGATCTTGAAAGGTCGGTACCTACTTTCCTCAGAATTAACTACCGAATCTTAGTTCAAAACTGCAACACTTGTTAGGGATTGGCGGGAGTACCATTTCTGTTAGGGATCGGCCGGAGTACATGTTTAAGAAATGTATTGTTCAGATAATGTCTCTGTTATTATATATCAGTTACAGTGTTTTACAAATGGTACTATCCTGCTTTGTAGTTCTTTCTACATGTTTAACCAAGGTATTGTTAAGATAATGTCTCTGTTAAAATGTATCAGTCGCATTGTTTTAGGAATGATACTTTTCTGCTTTGTCGTTCTTTATACATGTTGAAACAAGGCATTATTAAGATAATGTCTCATTTAATATGAATGAATCACACTGATTGAGAATTGCTATTCTCCTGCTTTGTTTCCCATTAAGGTAGATCAGTAGATGTTTTTCTTCTGGAAGTACAAGTCATCAACCGTTATTTCTCAGTAATTGTTTCCCTTATACCTTTTGTTGCTTACAAGGATATCAAAATTAAAGCTCGGTTTTATTCCGACTTAGATTTTAGTTGAACTGCACAAAAGGAGCCAATGCATGTAAGGCAAACTGCTGCATTAGTGGGTCCAGTTGGTGTTACCACTTTGCAGAAAGAAGCAGTCACTATGTGCGCTACATAACACAAGGAATGATCGAGAAGCTTTATAGAGTATTAGTAGATGCTGGTGACATGACTAGTCTATAGAGATGGTTGCTTTACTTGTGGTTCGGAGGAACACTGGGCAAACAAGTGCCCAAACAAGTACCAAGAAGCCAAGACAAGACTCCATGTCTGACAATGTCACTCTAAGCAACAATGATGGGGCATCTGGGTGTGGTAATCTGTTTACCGTACTTTCAGTTTGTTAGTCCACCGATTGGTGGGTTGACACTGGGCCAATATTCATGTGTGTGCTGATGTGTCTATGTTTTCTGGCAGCATATAAATACGAAATCCACAGGGATGCTCAGCTTGATTTTAGTGGAACTGCACAAAATATTGAGATGATTCGTGTCCTCCATAATAATACTTCATCATGCACAATACATCGAATGGTTCTCTAATCATTCCTCATCACATTGAGCCACCGGACTATCAGAGGACCAACTGATGACAAACCCTGCCCGTTCCATAATCATAGGCATTACACATTTTGAATGGGAAAAGCTTGTCAAAGTTTACATTAGTTTAATATATTGGAATTGGAAAACCTTGTCAATTTTTGCCGATTGATGTTAGCCAGAAGACATGCATTTGATATTTTTCAGTGGGACTCCCTTTGCTGTGAGCAACGTCGATCGTTTTTTCCTATTCCTGTCTTTAGTTCAGAAGTAAATATTTACTCTGCTGAGATGCATAGTCACATGAATGTTGACTTATGTAAGATATTTTAAGAGTTTGTTCTGAATATTGTCTATGTAATGCCAGGCCTTGTGTTTGATTGCAAAGTTGAGCTTGGAATGTTGTGGCATGCGGCATCACGAGCTGTTCACCGTGCCTCCTGAGAATAATGCTTCGTATTGTTTTGCATGTTGATCTAATGCCAGTGATTTTATTGTTAGGAAGATCATCATCTTCTGTTGTTTCTGTTCTTAAGAAGTTCATCGTCTTATGTTTCATTCATGGCCTATACGACAAGTCGGGTAGGTTAGACGTGAAACCATATGATCTTCCGACCAACTCATCATCTTAGGCCGTGATTGGATGGTCGTTTTCCAACCAAAACCACTTGTAGAACTGACACTTGCAAAAAAAAGCAGATGGTCTCGGGCGAAGCGCTTGGTTGTTCGATTTCGACTAGCAAAATATACACCGGTCTCTCGAATTACACGCGTAACACGCCGGTTTTACTTACAGACCTCGGGCCCTCGGTTTCATTACGCCTATATTTTACGCGTTGTTACCGATGACGAGTAAATTACACTTATATCTTAATAAAGTTGTGAAATAAACCAGAGCTCCCAAGCGTGGCCTTACCGTTTCATGCCATCTCAGTCTCTCAAAGGTGCTCATAGGTGTCCGATGATCCTGGCTTCCTGAATGAGCAGCGGGTGCTGTATCAGACCATCCATAGGGCCCGTGAGGCCCTCTCCGTCGTCCTTCGAGTTGATGCGCTCGCCGTGGCGCCGAGCATTGTTAACATGGTCAATGAACATGAGGATTCAGGAGATGACTTTATTTTGACTGGTTAACAGTACGGCCCCACTAGGGCCATAGCCGTACGTACGCAAGTGCCTCCTTATTATGTACAACTATATTTTTTTGCTTCCTCCTGGTTTCCTGACATCATGGTCCATCACCATTGTCAACCTATGTAGTCAATAAATGAGAGAATTGCACAAGGTGCGGCCGACAGCTGAGACCAAGCAGCTCGAGAAGTATTTGTGTTTTTGAGGCGTGAGCACTGCAGAGTTTTTCTTGGCGATGTTTTTGTTGTTGTTCAGAGGAGAATAGGGTATTAACTAGGCGGGCTGTGGCCCTTCTAGCCCAGGACAGATATCCAGCCCAGATATTATTATTTTTCAAGATATTGATTTTTTAAGACCTCAAAAAAAAGATATTAAATTTTTTCAAGATGAAAATGGCTAGCCCAGCTATACGTTTTTTTGAGGAATACCCAGGCAAGGTCAACTTGTTATTCTCCGCCCCGCTGTGCTGCAATTCTTTCCTAGGAGGGATGCATTAGGCTTAACATGAAAATGGGCTTTAAAAATAATAAATGGGATGTAATTATAAAAACTGGGCAGTAACTATAAAAAATGCACCAAGCACGGAATTAGTTTATAAAATATTATTTATGGATTTTGAAAAACTTAATTTTTAATTGTTGCGCGTGCAATGTTTCGTTAGATTTTTACGTAATACAAATTTATATTTAATCTGACTAGAAATTTCGGGATAAAAATATTTCGGATCCCATCAAAATATGGGAAATTTTATTGAGTTATGTCTTGAACAGTTGGTTGAAATTATTAATTGTTGTCCTAGCTAGAAAATGGGTTGTACTTTTAACAAACTGTAAATGGGCTGCAGTAAATTCCATTAGAATTCAAAAATGGGCTGTACATTCTTACAAATCGCAAACGGGCTATAAGTTCTCTCCCACACACTTGTGGGCCTACTAAGTTGACGCGTCCCCTAAAAAAAGAAGTTGACGCGTATGCTAGGCTTTGTGAACTTATTATAGTCAACACACGGTTCTAGCAGCAGTGGCCATTGGATGTCCATCTAACGGATGTCATGCTTCTTCTTCAATCTCAGATATTCTAGCTTCACCCGCCCAAAAAATGATTCCTCCCCCTGACATCTAGGGCGCACCGTTTTGGAAGCTGACCTATGGGCCTACAAAGTTGATGCGTACCAAGGGCTTTGTCAACTTAGTCAATATGAACGATTCTAGCTGCAGTGACCGTACGATGTCCATCCAACGGTCGTAGTGCTTCTTCAACCTCTGGTCATCTTGCTCCAGCCGCCCAAAGCAGCGCCAGTCGTGCCGCGTGCTCCTGCCTCCCGTGGCCGGCTGTGATGCCCCGGAGGCCTCACCGCCCCATACTACTCGCACCGCTGGCCAGGCCATCCCTCTACTCACCCACACCCCTTGTTTATTCCGCGGGGACGGCAGCCTCACACTACAGCCGAACCAGTGAACCCTCGTACGCCTCTCCGCGCAGGCTTGCACTGCCGCACCTTCCCCGACTCCGTGTCGTCCCCTTCCTAGGCCTCTCCGTCGTTCACCTCCCTGGTGCTCTCGGCGCGGCATGGTCAACGTGGTCAACGTGATCAAGGAACGTCTTCCATCGGACGTGGACTGTACGTGGAGAGGCTGACAGCTGGGTCCACGACGGCAGCAAGGAAGTGCCTCCTTATTATGCGGAAAATAATGATTCCTCCACCTGATAGCAGGAACCAACTGGACAAGCCACCGTATTTTGTGAAAAAATGTTTGCCCCCTGACTGCTCGGACCCATCGGATGGTCCACCGTATTGTGCAAAAAAACGTTTCCCCCGCTGTCAGCTCGGACCCACCGGAAGTGCCTCCTTATTACGCACAAAAAATGAATACTCCCCCTGCTGGTTGGGACCCACCTTGGTGGGAGGCTGACTTGTGGGCCTACTAAGTTGACAGGGACAGAGTGCTTTGTCAACTTAGTCAATATGAACGATTCTAGCTCCAGTGACCGTACGATGTCCATCCAACGGCCGTAGTGCTTCTTCAACCTCTGGTCTTGTTGCTCCAGCCGCCCAAGGCAGTGCCGGTCATGCCGCAAGCTCCTGCCTTCCATGGCCGGCTGTGCTGCCGCGGAGGGCTCACCGCCCCCTACTATTCCCACTGCTGGCCAGGCCATCGCTCTAATCACCCACACCCCCCTGTTATTCTGCGGCGATGGAAGCCTCACACCGCAGCGAACCAGTGAACCCTCGTACTCCTCTATGCGTGGGCATCCACTGCCGCGTCTTCCCCCGCCCCGCGTCGTCCCCTTCCTAGGCCTCTCCATCGTCCACCGCCTTGGTGCTCTCGGTGCGGCGTGGTCAACATGGTCAAGGAACGGCTCCCATCGGACGTGGACTGTACATGGAGAGGCTGACAGCTGGGTCCACGGCCGCAGCAAGGAAGTGCCTCCTTATTACACGCAAAATAATTATTCCTCCACCTGACAGCGGGGACCCACCGGACGGGCCACCGTATTTTGCGAAAAAAACGTTTCCCCCTGACTGCCGGGACCCACCATCTACATCTTCAGACGCAAGGAAGTACGTTCGGGAAAAAAAATTGATTCGCCCCCCTGACTGCTGGGACCCACCAGCTACATCTTCCCACGCAAGAAGTGCCTGACAGTCGGGACCCACCTGGTCAAAGCGTACATAGCGTTGTCATTCTGGTCACGAACATGTACGTACATACTGGTCGATGTAGAGGCGCGCACGTGTCGTAGTAGAGGCGCGCATGTTGCATGTACACGTACGTACATCGGTCAATGTGCAAGAAAGAAAATATGGCCTCGTACGTGCATACGGGCAGGGTCTCGAACACCTACTCGCGCATACGTACGGCCAGGGCTCATGTACATGGCTGGGTCAGAATGGAGAAACAGCGTCGTCGTCGTGTTCATGGGGAGCCAACCGGCTGGGTCGGAACGGAATGCGTCGTCGTGTTCATCAGGAAGGCTTGGACGGAACAGCCGATGGAAACGAGGCCTGGCGTACCGCAGAACATAGGAAACAGCGTTGTGTTCGATCGGCCATGTTCGAAACGGGATCCTGTTCATCGGGAGGGGTCTGGCATAACGCAAAACGGAGGAAACGGACCTCCTACGGTCGAAACGGTGGTCCTGTTGATCGGGAGGGGTGTGGCATACCACAAAACGGAGGAAACAGATTTGTGTTGGAGTGCTATGGTCGAAACAGGGGTCCTGTTCATCGGGAGGGGTGTGGCGTACCGCAAAACAGGACTCCACGGGATACCGTTCATCTCCACCATCGACCCCCTCCAGCCTCCATGGGCTACTTTTCATCCACCATCGACCTCCTCCGGCCTCCACCTGCGACTGTTCATCCACGGGCTCCTGTTCATCTAGCCTCCACCGCGTGCTACTCCACCGGCTACTGTTCAACCAGCCCTCTCCACGGGCTCATGTTCAACCACCCCTCCACGGGCTACTGTTCATCCAGCCCTCCACCGTCTACTGTTCATTCAGCCCTCCACCATCTACTGTTCATCCAGCTCGATCGATCGGGGTCCTGTTCATCCAGA